>NC_073303.1:193028225-193289136 GCF_027595985.1 Sorex araneus
TGGCAAGCTACCTGTGGCGTCTTCCACATGCCAAAAACAGTAAGTCTCACAATGGAGGCATTACTGGTGCCTGATAGAGCAAATCGATGAACAACAGGATGACAGTGCTACAGTGCTACAGTATATACATACATACATGCATATCACTCTCCCAGAATATATATATATATATTTGGGTGATATATATATACATATATATATCACTCTCCCAGAATATATATATTGGGAGATATATATATTCCCTATATATATTGGGGAGATATATATATATAGATATATATAGATATATATATTCCTATATATATAGATATATATATCTCCCCAATATATATATCTCCCCAATATATATAGGGAATATATATATCTCCCAATATATATTCCTGGTTGATCCTGGCAATCCTTAAGGGACCATATTATGATGCCAGGTATTAAACCAAGCTGGCTGCACTCAAGACAAATGCCTTAACCCCTTTACTATCTCTCTGGCCCATGAATCTTTCCAAATGGGTTTTGAAAATATTAGTCTTTATTAGTGACCCAAATTAGTCTTTATTAGTGACCACGTGCGAGGCAAATGCCTTAACTTTCATTAATCAAAAATTAGGTCAGAACAACTTCCTGCTCCCAAATTAGTTCAATGAGACATATTTCAGTTTGCTAACCACCACAATCTGTTCAGAATCTTTATTGTCCTTGTCCTGAACAAGATTTTATCCCGAGGACACTATGTTTTCTGGTTGTGCTCCTCTTCTTGGCTTTTGCAGCTGTCTCTTCCTCATTCTCATTTCAATTGCAGTCTCAGATAAATGAACTCCTTGCTCTTGTTGCTGTGGGATGAGGTCTCACCTACACCCATACGTAATACAGAGTCGCTCCATCATTCCTGGCACAAACCAGGCCTTGGTTCTCTCAGCTTTTGGTTCAGTTTCTCCATTGGAATTCACAAATCTACTATCCCACTCATCACCTTTCCCTTTACAATAAAAATGTGGGGTCTTCTCTATTTCTGCCAGACACAGACTTTCTTTCACCTATTCCAGCCCAGAACAATATAATTGTCTCTTTCCTTCCTGCTTGGGACGACAGTGTCCCAGGAAGGTTCAGAGCACAACTCCATGACTCAGGCTGTCTACGTTCATGTCGTCATCCTTCCCCTTTCCAGTTGCACAACTTGAACAAGTGAGTTGGCCTTGTAAGGCCTTATGTGTCACAACTGAAAAAAGGAAATGATAGTAATTGATCTGAAGGTTGATATCTATATACAGTAGTCTCCAGAGTTATGGATTTTTTAATTGAACACAAGAGCATCGCCACTTGAGATGTGTGAACTATTATGGACCCAGGGAGTTGTTGAAAGCAAAGCTTTATATTATTTGTAGCATGTAAAGAAATAGAGGCAGGGAGATAGCTTTAGACTACCTCTCCCAACAGCTAGTCCAGGGGGCTTATAAACTCTTGTCTTATGCAGAAGCTCAGGCTTGGATTACTGAATCAGCTGATACTAGGGAAGGAGCTTACTGCATCTTCAGTGACTAATCATGCTCCTTTGTATATAGCATGGCCAGAAAATGTCGTTGTTAGCGATTGGTGGGGGAGTTTTGGGAGGTGAGGGGAGACATCACATCCATTTTAGTAAGTCCCTATTGGACAGTTGCAAGGCTACAGGTCTAATTGGATCCAGTTCTAAACTGGTGTGCTGGGGTGTCCCCTGAATGATGGTCTTGCTTGCAGTTTGATATGGCCTTGCTCAAGGTTTTAATAACCAAGGAGCCAAAAGTTAAAGAGCATTTTAAAAACAAAGAATGTTTTGGAATATATTCCAGTGACCTACTGTCTCTGGCTAAGAGATTTGATAGCCCAATCTTTCAGACTGACTTTGTCATATTGTTTTATGGTGGTGGCTTTCTAACATATGAACCTTAAAAAAAAATAAATAAAACACTGAAATATGGGAATCGGGTTCTAGTTAGTTTTTTTTTTTTTAATTCAATCGGCTCCCTAGTGGTGGACTTTCAGTTTTCAGTTTAGTGTACGAGTAGGTCTTTAAACTGCAGGAGAGTTTATAGACTGTATGAGTTAGCTAGGGATGCCAGAAGAAATTACAATGGTGCCTTGTAGAAAGGTGCTTTTTCCCCAGTTTTGAAGGCTAAAAGTCTGGATGGAGAGGTCAGCAGTGTTGGCTTCCCCTAAGACCTCTTTCATTGGTGGATAAATAACCTTCTTTCTATGTCACAGGGCTTCCCTTTGCCTGTCTGTGCCTTATCTCTTTTTTAGAAAAAAGAACCAAGGGCAACAGGTGAGATTGGATTAGGACTCTTTGAAGATCTCATTGGCCTTACTCACATCTTGAGCAGCTGTATTTTAAAAAACAATTATATCCAAAAGACTAGGCATTAGGGCCCTAGCCCAGTATGTTTGAGTTTGAGGAGGAGACATAATTCAGCCCCAGCCTATAGCTAACTGAGGTAACAAAGTAGGAAAAAATTTTAAAAACTAAGTTAGGATTAGCTCAAAAATTCTTTTCTGGGGGCTGGAGCAATAGCACAGTGGGTAGGGTATTTGCCTTGCATGCGGCTGACCTGGGTTCGAATCCCAGCATCTCATATGGTCCCAGCACCGCCAGGAGTAATTCCTGAGTGTAGAGCCAGGAGTAAGCCCTGTGCATCGCTGGGTGTGACCCGAAAAGCAAAAAAAAAAAAAAAAAAATTGTTTTCTTTCTACTCACTCCTTATCAAGTGTTTAAAAATATTTCCCCACTTCCCTTCCTTTGCTGTTCTGATATTTGCTAGAATAACACCTGGTCTTGGTGCAAGTGACTACACTCAGTTGTGATGTAACAGAGATAGGAGACTTCTTTTTTTTTTTTTTTTTTGGTCTTGTGGCACGGGGAATTCCAAACAGCTGAGCCTCTGAGAATGAAAGTAGCCTTTGGGGTGGTGCTAGGAATCAAATTTGTGGCCTATCTTTTATGAGCTACCACCGAACCACATTTCTGGGTCCCAAACAGAGATTATCCTCATATTAATGTTCAGATAACTAACTAAATATTTTTGGTAATATTTTAATTATTAATTTGTACTTTTACTTTATAAAAGAGACTCGTGCGATAGCACAGCGGGTAGAGCGTTTGCCTTGCCTGTGGTCAACCCGGGTTCGATTTCTCCATCCCTCTTGGAGAGCTCGGCAAGCTACCGAGAGTATCCCGCCCTCACAGCAGAGCTTGGCAAGCTACTCATGGCGTATTTGAGATGCCAAAAATAGTAACAACATGTCTCACAATAGAGACATTACTGGTGCCCGCTCGAGCAAATTGATGAACAATGGGAGGACAGTGCTACTTTATATGCATATATACATATGCATATATGTATATATATTGTTTGGGAACCATTCCTGTGGTGTTGAGGGCTTACATTTGGTTCTGTACTCAGGATCACTCCTGGTGATGCTTAGGGGTACATATATGGTGCTGAGGTTTGAACTAGGGTTGGTTGTGGTACAAGGTAAATGCTTTACCTGCTATACTATTTTCTCCAATCACTGACCTATAAAACTCTGTTTTTGTATTTGTTAAAGTATTTTCGGTGCTCAAGTATATAATCTATTCTAATTCTACTATTTCCCGTGAGGCAATCTGAAATAATCTGGGAATCTAGTGTTTTTCTTTTCAAAGCAGCTACTTTTGTGGTGTCATCATTATTTCTTGAGTAGAAGGAAGTGAAACTCCAACTTGGCAGATTGGTTTATTTGACACCAGATTTGCTCACCCTCTTGGGAAGCATGATTTTGAAACTGCAGATGAGAAAAGAGTCTTAGATTTTATATGAGCCATACTTTCTCTATGACCCCACAGTGATTAAGAGTTGACTGTAAAGTATAAAGATCTTTGTAGTTTGTACAAATTTGAAATTTCCACTCTATTATCAATCTTCATACCAGGATTATTCTAATATCTAATGCATTGCTATGTGACATTTAAAATCAATCCACTTTATATATATACATATATATATATATATATATATATATAGAGAGAGAGAGAGAGAGAGAGAGAGTGTGTATGTGTGTGTGTGTGTGTGTGTGTGTGTGTGTGTGTATGAGCTATGATTTCTTTAACAATCAGCCTTGTGGTCCGGGTTGGGAACAGGAAGTGATGGGTAACAGAAATCACAAGGAATTTGCTTCTAAAATGAGTCTAGACTCAAGTGCCCTCTTGTGTCTGGTTTGGCTTTCCTGCAGAGGAAAAGCCCAACTTGTATGAAATTATATTGCCACGCTAGTTTCTCATTCTGTCTTAACTTTCAAACAGGTTTTGTTTCTATGAGACAGAGAGATGAGAGAATCATTTTCAGTAGCATCCAGATGCTCCCGAGATTGTTTGAAGCACTTTAACTCACCACGGGTGTTTGAGTGTGTTACTGGTCAGAAAGCCCCGGAAGTTATTCTGAGGTCATAGATAGATATTTATGTGGTTTATGCAAAGAATGATACTTGTCATAATCTCTCCAGAGCAGCAGTAATAAGCACCAGGAGAGGTCATAGGATGAAATGATTAAACAAATCCAGCCAGTGCTAGAGAAGTACTTTCTCCTGAGAAGTTGGTCATCTTTGTGAAGCCCAAATGCAACCAAGTGATAAGGGAAAGAACATCTCGTAAGAGCCTGACATTATTTGTAGAACGAAATCAACTTGTTTTTCTCATTGTTGAAGATGTCTGCTTATGATCTAATGCACTCTATTTTGCTGAGTGGGTGTTTAGGATCTATCTGATTTGGGAGGAAATGAAAGTATGACAATCTGCGAGGGTGAAGGAAATCTACAGAAATTTGCATGTTCTGAAGAGTTTAAGATCTTGAGGGCAACCCAGTGTTTTCAAACCATTTTCAGTCTACCTACAAAGCATTTTAAAGGAGACCTTTGATCTATTTCTCACACAAAGCCCTGATGTAGCTGCTCCCCCCACCCCAGCCAAGTTCTTTGTTTTCATTATTTGTCAGGGCGTGTTTTTGTTAAGCACTTCCCTCATCTTCCTTCCTCTTCTGGGCCCTCTCCACTCCACCCACCTGCCATCCCTACCCCAATCCCAAACAGAGTATAATTTATCTGACTTATGCTTTGAGGAATTCTCACTGTTATGTGATCCACGGAGGATGTGGTCAACTTGCAGAATTCTCAAAAAATAAAATTGCCAGTCGACAAGTCATGGTGGTGTGATGAACCCCCACTTTCCCTTAATCCCCCCTCCCCTAACCCACGTTTCCCCCTTTCCACCCAACACAGACAACAGTGATTCACAAACCCCCATTTTTGTCGTCATAGCCTTCAGACTCCTGGTCTAGATTGTACATGAAGGGTCATGCAGACTTTTTACTCTATTTGAGAGCAGGCCAGAATGGTGACTAACAAGAGGGTTTCACCAGCCTGTGGCAAGCTGGTTACTTGGCCCAACTCTTCTATACTATGCTCACACTGGCTGTACAGCCTTGGGTGGGATATGCCACTTCCTATAGACTCAGTTTCCTTATCTGAAACAAAAGAGAGTAATCTGGTGGGGGGAACTGGCTCTATCTGCCTGTTGGGTCAGCTCTGGCAGAGAACATCCATTCATGGACAATCCTTATTTTGTTTCCGTTGAAACGGATTTTACTTCCTTGGATTCCTGATATTCATCCTTTCCCAGACTCCTAAGTCCCAGGGGGGGTGAATCATTCCTTGACACTCGTCTAGCCAAAGAGTGAATCCTCTTTCCTACTAATCTTCCGGAGAATAATTCATTCCAGAGGCTGTAGAAATCATCTCTGATTGGGCCAGGCAGTTCACTGTTGGCTGTTTTAATGAAGCGTGGGCCCAACCACCCAGCAAAGTGAGACACGGGTTGGGGTGTCGCTCCCACAGCAATGGTGGAGATCACCTTCCCAGGTGCTGTGTGTCCTTCCTGGATTAGATCGCTGCATTCTAGGAACAAATCCCCTCTGTTCGCTTCCTTGACATCCAGCTCAGTTTCTGACTCTCTGTTTTCTTCTTCCCCTCCCTCTGCTCCACGCAAGACTGAGTTTCTTAAGCACTGTAAGTTCCAGGTGCTCAGGACTGGTTAGTCTTGGCTCTCATAGATATTTTTAACTGCTTTTGATTTGAAAAACATGCTAACTCTGAGTTTTTAAAGTATTCGTAATTGCACCCCAAGGCTCCTGGCGTAGCAGTCGAGTTGTCAGAGAGCCCATAAATAAACAAATTAAAAGGTGGGGCCAGGAAAGCAGTTGCAGAACTGGAAGCCAACAGAAGCACATTCTGTTGAGTGACACTGATCGTGTGTGTTTATTCCTGGGATTCTTGGAATGGAGGACCAATGAACTTGGTATAGATTCCAAGATATGGGTTGTTCTGGGGCAAACGTAAATCTTATTGTGTCCTATTTCTTCAAGGTTGATCAATTTCTTGGCCTATCTCCTAACTATAGAACATCACGATAACTTGCCTTGTCTATAGCAACACAATTCTTTCAAGATGCTGTCGCAATCACATTCTTTATTCCTGGTATCTTCTGACTATAGATGACATAGAACCTGGACTAATCCTATGACTCTCCTTTGGCTCATCTTTAGAAAAAAGAAATCTAAGCTCCATATAGACTGTGATGCTTATTCCAAGCCAGTTGTGTTGCTGCTGTGTAGTGTCAGATGTATCAGAGGGATTCACTTCACTATATTGACCAGCACATTTCTGCTTCCCACTGGCATTGCATTGTGGTGGTTGTACATCTGTTGCTCTAATTCTACTCCAAATATGTTCCTTTTCTAGGTATCAGCAAAGTATCAGTGCTTGGTTGGGATATGCTATCTTTGTGGCAGAGATAATTAAGTGTTGACTGAAAATCTGAATTTTCAGAGTTTTTTTGGAATTGACCCACTATTTCTGTTTGTCGTTGGTTTGTTTGGTTTTGCTTTTTTTGAGGGGATGAGGGATGGAGAGGTCACACTTAGCTGTGCTCAGGGATTATTTCTGACTCTGAGCTCAGTGATAATTCCTGACAGTGGTCAGGGGACCATATGGAATGTCAGAGATTGAACCTGGGTCAGATGCACGTAAGGCAAGTGCCTTTCCTGTTACATTATCACTTTGGCCCCTGAAATTGGTCTACTATATTATTATTGGTTCAGATAAATAAGCTGGTGACTCCTGGTAACATGACTTAGAAGTATACACCTCCTACAGGGAGGCACCACAAATCATCAGAAAATGGACTGGGGTCAACCAACACTGGGAATAGTGATAGAATACATTTATCAAGCTGACTTTCTAGACACGTAGCATCCTGAGAAAGTCAGAGGCTTTGGAAGGAAGCCTCTGACCCACACATCTTTTTCCTCTCCTTAATTCCTGATGCAGAAGACAGAGAGACTATTTGGGGGGGGGGGGAGGGTTGTTTTTGCATGTTTGAGAAAGCCAATACCAAATTTCCTTATAGGCAATTAAACCTGGCACAATTCTAGTGCCGTTGAGGTTTACTGATTCTTACCTCAGACTATATCTCTCTTACCATGAGTTGTTTCCATTTGTTAAACTTCACTTTTCAATTTAACTTGGTGGTTTTGACATTTATAAATGTCTATATTGTTCTCGTGTTGATTGATTCAAAAATGGTTCTCTGCACATGCAAAATCACTGTGGTTTGGAGCCAGGCCCAGAGATGCAGGAATCAGTCAAAACAGAGCTCTGAGTGTGTTGGTTTCAAGAAACAGAAGTTGAGCGTAGAGCAAGACATAAGAACAAATAAACCTATTGCTTAGATTCTAATTACTTAGTACTGTGTAATCTGATTACCCAGTAATCAGATTATGGGTAATTCTGATTACTGGGTAATTAACTTATTGATTGTGGCAAGAATGGTTAACATGTTTCTATTTCCTTGATTTTAGAGGGATATGAAAAGCAACAATTTTGGGGGGTTAGGGGTGGCTGCCCAAGCAACGCTTGAGAGTTCTGGGGGCCTTTCCCATGGATACTCAGTGGGCCAGGAAGCTCAATGTATGGAACGGTCTGGGACTAACTCAGGCCCAGAAATGCTGGAACCCACTGGGGCCACACCTGGCTGTGTTTAGGGGCCTCTGAAACTATATCCAGCAATGCTCAGGCACAATACGGTGCCAGTTTGGGTCCCTGTACATACTTGACATACACCCCTGATTCTTGATTCATCTCCCTGGCCCTTAGAAATTAACATTTTTTGGTTCTCATTCCCTGGATGAATGTTGGGGGAACTGTCTTGCTGCTTCATCAGTGTACAGTTTTTTGTTTGTTTGTTTGTTTGTTTTTCCCATGAAACATAAGGTTTAGATGGTGAAACTACTATTCTTGGCCTTTAGGCTTTCTTGAAAGTCTAAAGGAAATAAGTGATTTTTGTTTAGCACTGTAGCACTGTCATCCCGTTGTTTTTGCTTGAGCGGGCACCATTAACGTCACCATTGTGAGATTTGTTGCTACTGTTTTTGGCATATCGAATACACCACGGGTAGCTTGCCAGGCTCTGCTGTGCGGGCGGGATACTCTCGGTAGCTTGCCAGGCTCTCCGAGAGGGATGGAAGATTTTTGTTTAGTGCCAATAATGTATTTGTATAATAAATGTAACATAAGAGACATATTTTATTTCAGTGTAAGTCTTTTTGATTTAGTGGAGGCTGAGAATTTGCCTCAGTAGCAAAAGGTTACCTTGCATGTATGAAGCTCTGTATTTTACCCCTTGTATAGAAAAAAGAAAAAAAAAAGATTCTCTATTGGGTTGGTATTTTTACCAAGTTATCTGGGTTTCCTGCCTGCGTCTCTAGCAGTAGCTCTTTATCATTCCATATCACCTTGTTTCAAGAGGCATTCTCTTACATAACCTCTAACCCTCATCAAAGTTTTTCTACGAAGTACATCAGGCAGATAATTTTTACCTCTAACTGCCTAGCAGTGGTTATGGGTACCACAGAAGCCCAAAGCTGCATAGTTCTGCCTCATTATAATTTCCAATATTTTCCATTTGCTCAGTTTCTATATGAATTATTACATTTCTTACACTCTGCCAACCAAATGAATAGCATTTTGGAATTAGGATCATACAATATAAGTTTATTGACAATAACATATTTGTCATGAGGATGTTTTTCTTTAAGCAGAATTATGCTAACACATTTTGCATAATTATGTATTTGCTCTTCACTGTTTATATCCTCTTCTACAAAAATATTCTCAGTGCATCAGAGGATGGAAAGATCTAATCCGAAGCAAGCAAAACTTCATTTAAGTGCTGCAATTTATGTCAATTATATCATGAAACGATGACTTGTAATTCTGTCAAAATGTGCAGTGTTTCTTTAGCCATGTGAAAGATGATGAATTCCCATGATAAGTCACTGAGGTGTCTGCTAAGCTGCCATCTTTGATATAATTCCCAGATAAGAACCATGGTCAGAGAGATTCTCATTATGCAAACTATCCTTGAGCAAGAGGCACTGGGGATTTTGTGCGCTCAGTATTCAAATGAATTGCTTCTAGCCAAGTCAGATTAATTCTCTCTCCATATATATGGGATGTCTCATTTCAAAATACTATCAAATTCTTCCCAGGTGCCATATGCATTTCCAAGTGTTGGGAAATCCCAATCAATAAAACAGAGGCATACCTCTACCCTGGGCAGGTTACTTGCTAGCATTTGGTGTTAGAACAGCATATTCTGAAAAATGAGCTTGTAATTTTTAAAAGCTAAATAGTTTTAGAGCATTAGAGTGTCTGGGGTTGGCAAGGTATTACAGGTGTTGAGCATTTGTCTTGCATGTGACTGATCCATAATGGTCCCTGCATATCTCCAGGAGTGAATCCAGAGCGTAGAACCAGCCGTAAGCCCTGAGTACCACCAGTTGTGGTTCCCTACACCAAAATAAATATATAGCTAAATAAATGCTTTATATTTATTGAGCATTTTTGACAAAGGTCTTAGATACTTGTATAAGTCAGCTTATATTACTCATCTGTTGCATTTCAAACAAATAGTTTTTCTTTGACTTTCAGTCTCCATTTTATATTATTTATGAAAACAGGAAATAGGGGATAGACCTATGGTAAATGTTATATTTTAAATTAATACGGCTCTTGGGGCTTTAAGATCAAGTGGATATGCTTGGAATAGAGAGTAATGGCCTATTTTTCTGGATGGAGAAATTCCTCTAAAATATTATACACTAGTGCCCAATTCTGGGAATGTAGAGAAAATAGTACAGTTAGAACATGTTGTGTTTGTTTGTTTGTGGGTCATACTTGATTGTGTCAGGGCTTATTCGTGGCTCTGAGTTCAGGAATCACTCCTGGTAGAGCTTGGGGAACTGACCGTATGTTCTGGGGATTGAACCCAGGAGATTGACTGTGTACAAGACAAGCTCTAAACCCAACCCACAGTACTATCTCTTCAGCCTCCAGCTAGACCACCTTTTACTTTTTGAAAATTGAAGAACTATAGACTGAGTATGTTGTTGGAAAATATAACTGATGCAACTGATTTTGAAAAAACGTCAATGATGTTGAAACGATTTTATCTCATGTTTCCTGACTTTGTGGGACATGCTATACTTACCCTATACCACTGCATTAAGGAAGTAAATACTTTCCTATCATTCAAGCGTTTCTCTTGTTTTTAATCTCTTTCCATCTCTGCAGCATTACAAAACAGAGTCCAATATTTGATGACATTAACAGAAATGTAATGGAAAGTAAATTTTCTTCTTAGAAGACTGTAGCACTGTAGCACTGTCATCTCATTGCTCATCGATTTGCTCAAGCAGGCACTAGTTATGTCTCCAATGTGAGACTTGTTGTTACTGTTTTTGGCATATCGAATACGCCACGAGTAGTTTACCAGACTCTGCTGTGCGGGCGGGATACTCTCAGTAGCTTGCCGGGATCTCAGAGAAAGACAGAGGAATTGAACCCCAGGTCGGCCGCGTGCTATCGCTCCAGGCAATTGAGATTAATTTCAGAAGTGGTTCTGACTTAATGGAAAGAGAAAACAAACTTATCTTTAGGTTCTACCTCAGTCACAAAAGGCTTCCTGACATGAACCAAACCATTTTCCTGAGATGTCTCCTCTATAAAATGAAAAATTGGGGGATTTCTTCCCTCCTCCCTCCCTCCCTCCCTCCCTCCCTCCCTCCCTCCCTCCCTCCTTCCCTCCCTTCTTCCCTCCCTCCCTCCCTCCCTCACTCACTCCCTCACTCCTCCTTCCTTCCTTCCTTCCTTCCTTCCTTCCTTCCTTCCTTCCTTCCTTCCTTCCTTCCTTCCTTCCTTCCTTCCTTTCCTCCTTCCTTCCTTTCTTGGACACAACTGCAGACTTTGCATTTATTCAAAGAATAGTGAACAACATCATGTCAGTGTTGAAAATTTCTTAGAGCTGGAAAATTTTTCCAAAATGTCATTTACCATAAATAACACAATAAGAATAGATAATCATAATAATTATATAACTGACCACTAATGGCCACTAATGGCATTGATTTGGCAGATAAACCCATCTTTTGTTAACAGTATATAGTTCCATTCCACGAGTGTCTTTAAATGCAAGAATATGGAGGGGTTCCATTTTTCTCCACACTTATTTCTCTCCCCATCTCTATTCCTCAGAGGGGGTGAGCTCCAGCTTCCTTCCCCTGCTTCAAGCAGAGCTCCCATGGTTAAAGACCTCCAGAGCCCAGCTACAGCCATGCTCAAAGGCCCCTCTTCACACGTTCGGAGAGCCTCATGCATGAAGGTACCGGCAGAGGAACCCAGGTGTGTGGGACTCGGGGCTGAGACCTCCAAGCCTGCTTGGATCGGGACTGGGCCTCTTCCCCCCAGATTTTCTATTTTCCAATAGCTAGGTGGTCACACCCAGGGACTGCCCCCGGCGCCGTGTAATCCCACCAACAGCCAACATCCAGAGACTTAAAACCAAGCTCCAGGAAGAGAGCGACAGAGAAAGTGTCTTGCCTGCATGCCTGGCTGTCTTCCCCGGGGCCCCTCGAAGAGGGTGGGCTCCAGCTTCCCTCCCTGCCTCAAGCAGAGCTCCCACGGCTGAAGACCTCTGGAGCCTAGCCACAGCCATGCTTAAGGCCCCTTTCCACACCTTCGGATGAGCCTCATGCATGAAAGTACCGGCAGAGGAACCCAGGTGTGTGGGACCCGGGGCTGAGATCTCCAAGCCTGCTCGAATTGGGACTGGGCCTCTTCCGCCCAGATTTCCCATTTCCCAGTAGCTAGGCGGTCACACCCAGGGACTGCCCCTGGTGCGGTAATCCCACATCCAGAGACTTAAATCCAAGATCCCAGAAGACATCTTATAGCCTACTTCTCTCTCTGGGAGAACCTGGCAAGCTACCGAGAGTTTTCTGCCCACATGGGACAGCCTCGCAAACTCCCCATAGTGTATACATATGCCAAAACCAGTAACAAGCTGGGTCTCATTCCCCTGACCCTGAAAGAGCTTCCAATGTGACATCATTGGGAAGGACGAGTAAAGAGAGGCTTCTAAAATCTCAGGGCTAGGACGAATGGAGATGTTACTGAGACCGCTCGAGAAATTTGACAATCAACAGGATGATGATGATGATGATGATGATGATGATGATGATGATGATGATGATGATGATGATGATCTCTGCCAATATTTATAATCCTCTTAACGGTATAGATACTTTACTATTAATACTTCTTTTATGTTTTGTTAGGGAAAAAAAGGCTAGGTCAAGTGACTTCTCTCAGTAAATTAGCTGTTGTTTGAAAGAGTAGAAAAGCACTCTTCTGAGAGAAGAATAAGCAACAATCTGATTCAATTTAGGATTTTGTGGCTTGTAAATATTTTTTAACTTAAATAATTTTAAGTACTCCAAAGAAGAAGGTGATTCAAGAAGGATGACATCGGAAATGATAACCACCTTGAATTCTTGTATTTTCATGGTTGTAAGATGTACATCAGTGTTGTTAAACATAGTGCATTAAAGAAGCTATTTCAATACATTTAATTACATTGTTTTTTGTGTGTATATATATGTATTTTACCTTTTTTAAGTTTTTTTAAATTTTTATTTTCATATGCTTGTTCACAATAATGGATTACATTAAATATTTAAACACCAGTCCCACCACCATCATACCTTCCCACCACCATTACTTTTAATTTCCCACCTGCTGAACAGGCAGATGCTAGATAATTTATTTGTATTGTCTGCTATGAATAATATAGGATGTTGTTCCTGGAAATCTAAAATTTTAGATAATTAAGGTCTGGAGAAATCTCTGCAGTGAGTTGCTCGGTTCTGAGATTCTATTGTGTATTTCTGGATCATGGCCATTAATGAGCTTAAATAGTTGCTGGAGGCAGCTTGTGGGTGTGACACCCAGGGTCCCACGGGGGCAGGGAGATGGGAAGGTTTGGCCCATCCTCTACCCCATGAGGCTTGGAGTTTGCCATCACTGACCTAGAGAATTTGGGCTTTTTATTGGGTTCTGGAAGATGGCAGCCACCGGAGTGTGTGTATATTTTAACACATTATTCCTTCGTAAATCCCTCATGGATGTCTTATAAATCAGAGAAGCTAACCAAGGAATTTCTTTGCAAAGAAATCTGTGACCAGTTCTGAAGAAAATCCCAAGCAGATAGCAACTGCTATCAGAAGCAGATGACTGACCTTCTCTAGCAAAAAGCTAAAAATACTTTTTTATAGTCAAATGATTCAAATAGTAATAGTTTATTTACTCTTCTCCAGACTAGTTGGAGAATACGCCAGATGAAAACTCAGGAAACTGAGATCCGGTTTCTGATCTGCCAGCCTCTAGGGTAAGTACGCTTCTTCATGCACTCTCTTGGCAAACATCTCCCTGGGCCCTTTACCAACGAGGCAGGAAATGATGACAGAGCTGGACAAGCCCAGACCCCACATGAGCCTCCTCTGTAATTTGGGATAGTTCTGGAAACTGGACCATCAGCCCTAATTAGCTCTGTCGGGAAGCCTTTGCACACTAGTCCACATTTCTCAACAGCTTGCCCGGGCCGTGCCCCTAAAAACAGCTCAGACCTGCTCCAGGCGAGTGTAAATCCTGGCAGCTAATGGGGGTGAACTCATTTTAGGCATATGTGTCTGTAAACAAGCCAAGACATCGATCTGACCTAACTATTTGCTGTTGCAGCAAATGCGCTCTCTCTCTCTCTCTTTCTCTCTCTCTCTCTCTCTCCAGTTCCCAATTTCAATTTTGAGATTGCACACTTTCGCCTTTTAGCTGATCATGGTTAGATAAATTTCAGTAAACTTCTAGCTTTCTCTCCGCTCTCTGCAAACTCAGCCACGGAAACCGCCAGCCCCTCCACCTCCAACGCAATAAAGCAACTTTCCGTGGTTTGAGGCATCTTGAACAGTTTCTCAGCGCCATTAAGCTAGCTGGGGACAAATGAGCCATGTTCCTTGTGACATCAGGACCAATGTTTGAATTCCACGGTGGTCATATGTGTTTTCTCCACTTTCCACACAGAATCATTATAATGTCACGAACATTATATAGGTAAGAAAACCAAAGTTAAAATCATTTGCCCCAAATTCCAGCTTTTAGAGACAGAACCATTCTAGGAATTTTTTCTAGTTTTGTATTTTGGAAACTATTAAAAGAAAGCACAAAAATTTGAATATCAAGCTTTTTCTTTAGATATTAATTTACTTTTGGTTTTAGTTATACTTTGGGAGAGAGAATAGTATTAAATTTCATATTATGATGGTGTATCTGGATGATTGTTATAAAATATAATGTTGACCTAAAATTATTTCCAGAAATGTTCCATAAACATGCCTAACATTAATTATTTTGAGGTTTTCCAAGTCCCATCAAGAGTGATCCCTGAGCACAGGAGTAAACCCTGCATGCTGCCAAATGTAGCCCCCAAATAAAAACAAAACAAAAAATGAATAAGATTCATCATTTCTATCTAATTCAATTTTGTATTTATGATAAGTGGTTCAATCAGGAGAATATATAATGTTTATATTTATTTAATGTTCTTATATGGTTTTATATGAATGAGATCATATGGTGTTTATCTTGCTTCTTCTGGCTTATTTCCCTAAGCATAATGTACTTTAGGTTCATGCGCGTTTTTTAGTTGACAGAATTTGTCTTCTTTTATAGATGAATAATATTCCTCTGTGTGAGCATGTATGAAATGTTTTTCCACTCTTAGATCAATGGGCACTTAGGTTGTTTCCAGCTCTTAAAAATAATGCTGAACTAAACATAAATTACTATATTTTGCATTTTTTTGGTTAATGCTCAAAAGTGGTATAACTGGGTTATGCAAAATTCAGAAATTTTAGCTTTTAGAGGAATCTCCACACAGCTTTCTATAATGACTGCCTCAATTTGCATTTTCACTCACAGTGTGTTTGGGTTCTCCCCTCTCTAAATCCTCCCTAACACTCACTGGTTCTCACACATTGGATAACTGATCTAAATGTGAGGCGGTATCTCGTTGTGTTTCATTCTGCATTTTCTTAATATTAGAGACCAAAAACATCCTTTTAGGTGTTTATTTACCATCTGTATGCCTTCTTTGGTGAAGGATCTATTCAGACCCCCTGTTCATGTTTTAAAATTGAGTTGTCAGTTCTCTTTATTGATGAGTTTTTTGAGTTCTTTGCTGATTTTGAATGTCAGTTTTCACTGTCTGTATCACTGTCATCCCGTTGCTCATCGATTAGCTCGAGCAGGCACCACTAACACCTCCATTGTGAGACTTGTTGTTACTGTTTTTTGGCATATCGAATATACCACGGGGATCTTTCCAGGCTCTGCCGTGTGGGTGAGATACTCTAGATAGCTTGCCAGGCTCTCGCCAGTTTTATAATGTGTAAATATCTTTTCCCACTCAGTAAGATGTTTACATATACACTTGATGGTACAGAGGTTTTTCTACTCGGTGCAGTTCTATTAATTTATTTTAGACTTTGTCTTCCTCGGTGTTATAGTGAAGTCTCCAAAAACATTTCTGATTTTGATATCAAGGAACACAGTACCTATTTTCTTCTATGTATTTTATCAGATTCAGATATTACATCTAAGTTTCAATCCATCTGGAATCAATTTGGTGTCTTCTGTTAAGTAGTGGTCTGGTCATTTTTCTGCATGTGGCTGTCCAATTTCATCAACACTATTTATTTATTTATTTATTTAGGGCTATTCTAGTGATGCTCAAAGATTACTCCTGACTCTGCACTCAGGACTCACTCCTGGCTGGAAATCTTATGGGATGCCAGGGATTGAACTCAGGTTGGCTACATGCAGGGCAAGTGCCTTACCTGCTGAACTATCTCTCTGGCTTCCCAACACTATTTATTAAAGAGACTTTCTTTGCCCTGATGTAGGCTATTGGCACCATGAATGTAGATTAATTGTCCGCATATGTATGATTTTTTGTGGGCTTTCAATTCTATTGCATTGATTTGTGTGCAGACTATATTTTTAAAATGCATTCCAGCAAATATTTATTAAGATATAGCAGCTGACTATTTTGTGAGTTGGAGGATTTCTGTTCACTAGAATTCTTGGGTATAGAGAGAAGTTATTATTTTCTGTGTTTATCAAAAGACATTATCTTGAATAAGCTAAAGTGCTTAAACCTTCCTGAGAGGAAAGATCTTAAGAGAAAGCACAGAGTAAGACTATTACCCATGGACAATAGACATGAGAGCCAGGAGGACTGGTCCATAGTTGGAAGCTTACCACACGTGGGGGAAAGGAGAGAAGGGACCGCTGTGACAATGACAGTTAGAAATGATCACTCTGGACAAGAACAGAGTGTTAAAAGTAGGTAAAGGGATATACATGATAACCTTACAGTATCTGTATCACAAACCATAATGACCAAAAGAGGGACAGAGAGAAAGAGAAACAGACAGACAGGCAGGCAGACAGACAGATAGACAGAGAGACAGACAGAGACAGAGAGAGAAGTTGCTGTAGAGGCAGATTCGGATGTGGGGTGGAAGTAGGGAAGTTGGGAACATTGGTGTTGGGAAAGTACACTGATGAAGGGACTGGTGTTGGAACATTGTATGACTGAAACCCAATAATGGACAACTTTGTATACTATTTATCTCACGGTGATTTAATTTAAAAAATCCTATTACCAAAAAAAAAGAGGAAACAAGTTATAGTGTGATCTTGATTTCAACATGGATTTATTGGAATGAGTATTTTAACAAACATTCTAACTTATTTTTTATTGTATGATGTCCAGTGAGAATAATGGGATGTAATGTCCCTCTTTGACATGCTGATCTGAAGAGGAAATATTGAGATTAAGTAAATTGTGCCTTGCTCAAAGCTTCTAAAAGTCCATAGCATTGGAAACCTAGGTTTTTAGATATCAAGCCACTTTATTGTTTAAACAAATATTCCATTCTCTTCTACAGGAAAAATCCCTTTCTTTGACAACCTTCCAAAATGTAAGGTTGACTACACATGGTGATTCTTAGGCAGAAAAGGGTTTGAATGTTCCTCTGAAGAACAGCTTTCCTTTCCAGAAAGAACACTGGATAATAAACTTCACCAAAGAGATAAATCCAAGGCAAATAAGCTTACGAAAACACATGTCACTTCATGCCATCAGGAAGATGAGCAAAGTAAGACAATTATGAGGTACTATTTTACTTCTCTTGAAGCAGCAAAATTTCCAAATATTGACAGCCCAAATACTAGTGAGGATGTGAAACAAAAGGGGCACTCATTCATTGCTGTTGGGTACGCAATCACTGGGCACAGAAATTTGATTTCTTACAAATCCCAAATACTCTTTTTGGTGCTCTTCACTCGGACAGAACCTACCCCCTGCTCCCAGTACATAATTTCTCTTTATTTGTGGCTCTCTAGCTTTCTTTCCCTCATCTCCCCATTTGTCAAATTTCTTTTTGTTTATTTGGGATTTTGTTTGTTTGTTTGTTTGATTTTGGGCCATATCCAGTGGTGCTCAGGGCTTACTCCTGGTTCTGTGCTCAGGGATCTCTCCTAGCAGGGTTCAAGGTACCATATGGGGTACCAGCAAGGATATGCTCTACCTACTGGACTTTCTTTATGGCCAACCTGTTAAATGTCTTTTTTAAATTTTTTTAAATTTTATAAGGTGGTTCACAATATTTGATTACAGTTAATATTCAAATACCAATTCCACCACCATTACATCTTCCCACCACCCAATTTAGGATGTTTCCATCCCAAGCCCCAATCCCTGTCCCAAAGCACAACCAAAATTATATATTGAAGCGATAGCATAGTAGGTAGGGTGTTTGCCTTGCATGCAGCTGACCCAGGTTCGATTCCTCCATCCCTCTCAGAGAGCCTGGCAAGCTACCAAGAGTATCCTGCCCGCACAGCAGAACCTCGTAAGCTCCCCGTGGAGTACTCGATATGCCAAAAACAGTAACAACAAGTCTCACAATGGAGATGTTACTAGTGCCTACTCTAGCAAATAGATGAACGACGGGATGACAGTGCTATTATCTGTATGGAGAACTGGTTTATGATGTGTTGTGTGGCTGCCTTTGTGGCCTCATGGTCTAGGAATATGTTTACAGTCCAGGAATATGTGAGGCTCAGCCCGAGCATGTAGGGAGTAGCCTTGAGCATGGTGGCAGTTTGGTTCTGAAGGATTTTGGTTGCCAGGGCTGGGTCCTTGGGACAGGGAGGGCTCTCACTCGCCCCCCTCTGGTGTGTCCCGAGTGAAACAGCCTGGCACAGAGTCTGGTGGCATGGCTATGGCGGGCGTCATGTTGCTCCCTTCCGGAAGAAAATATTGAATAATCTGGATGGTGGCAGATGAGGAGATTATTTGACCCCTGGCAGGAGGTGGCTTATGGGCGTGATCCCTGGGTCACTGAAGACTGGGGGTAAACAGTCAGAGGATCTCCACTCCCAGTCCTGTTAAATTTCTTAAAATAAAATCTTTTTAGTTCACAAAAATAAATAAAAATAGACATACTCTTTTGACATGATGTAGCAATTATGCTCCCTTGTATTTAACCAAGGAAATGAACATATATCCACTTAAAACCTACACAGGCATGTTTATAGTTGTTTTATTCATATTTGACAAGATTTGAGTTTGGGGCTTCACCCAGCAGTGCTTGGAGTTTATTCCTAACCCTGTACCCAGAGGTCACTTCTAGCAGGGTTCAGAGGACCACATAGGGTGCTAGGGATCAGAACAGAGCTGGATGCATGCAAGGCAAGTGCCCTACAAGGCTATGCTCTTCAGTAGGTGAATAGTTACATTATGTACATGCAGACAATGGAATATTATTCAGTGAAAAAGAAACCAAAACTCTCAAGCTACAAAAACACAGGAAAGAAGCATAAATGCCTATTAATAAATTAATAAATCTAAGACTCTGAGCTGCAAAATCTGTGTGCTGTATGATTTTAATTATATGACAGTCTGGAGAAAGCAGAACTCCAGAGACACTAAAAAGATCATTGGTTCCAGGAACTGGATGAAGGAGAAAAAAATAGATGGAATACAGAGGACTTTTAGGATCCTGAAACTCCTCTGTATGAGACTGTAATGGCAAATACATTATCACTGCGTGCTTGTCCAAACCCTAGAGCATACAGTAGCAAGCAAACTAACTAGATACGTGATTATGTGTAACTGCATAGGTTCAACAATCGTGAAAACTTCACACTGTGGGTGGCCCAAAAGAGTACAGTGGGTAGAATGCTTGCCCTGCACCACATGTGGTGTATTCAATCCCCTGCATCACATGTGGTTCCCTGAGCACTGTAAGGAATGCTTCGTGAACTGTGTTGAGCCAGTAAGACTAAATCCTGAGCATAACCACGTGTGACCCCAAAGCCCACCCCCAATGTCTACTTTGGGGAGGGGATATTGTTACAGAGAGAAGTTTTGATAGTGTAAATAATGTCTGCAGTTTTCTCCCAATTTTGTGAATAGAAAACTGCTCTTAAAAATGAAATTTATTTAAAAAATTATACAAAAAAGGGTGCTGGAGAGAGTACAGGGGGTTCAGGTGCTTGCCTTGCATGCTGTTAACCTGGGTTTGATCCCTGACACTCCATATGGTCCCTTGAGCACCGTCAGGGGTAATCCCTGATTACAGAGGCAGGAGTAAGCTCTGAGCACCATCAGATATGAACCCCACCCAAAACAAACAAAGCAAATACAAATGTATTTATACACCTATGTTACTCTTGGAGTAAATACCTATAAAATAGGGGTCAGGGAGAGAGTTCACGTTATAGAACCCATGCCTGGCATGTGTGAGGCTCTGAGTTTAGACCCCAGCACTCCATGTCCCCAGAGCACTTTAAAAATATTTTTTAAATTGAATCCCTGTGAGATACACAGTTACAAAGTTGTTCATGCCTGGGTTTCAGTCGTACAGTGTTCCAACACCTATCACTTAACCAGTGTACATTTCCCACCACCAATGTCCCCAGTTTCCCTCCCTCCCCCTCCCCTGAGCCTGCAATAGAGGCAGTCTCTCTCTCTCTCTCTCTCTCTCTCTCTCTCTCTCTCTCTCTCTCTCTCCCCCCCCCCCGCCCCTTTTGGGCACTACAGTTTGCTATACAGGTACTGAAAGGTACTGTTTGTCCCTTTATCTATTTTCAACACTCAGATATTGTCCACGTGATCATTTCCAACTCCCTTTGTCATGGTGGCCCCTTCTCTATCTAGCTGTCCTTCCCCACCACCACCTGAGGCAGGTTCCAACCATGGACCATTCCTCCTGGCCTTTGTTTCTACTGAACTTGGGTATTAGTCTCATACGACATTGCTTATATCCCACAAATAAGTCCAGTCATTCTATGCCCCAAAGCACTTCTGGTTGTCCCACAGAATACTGGCCCTGTCCAGCACTGGAAGTATGCCCAAACTCAAGAAGACTGCTGGGTGTGGCTGCTATATATTTTTTTAAGGTTTGGAAATTAGACTCATATCTTAGCTTACAGTTCACATTTTAACCTGATGATGCAAGTGAAAATAGGAACCATTTCTTTTTTTATTTTAAGAATATTCCTGAGCAGCTCTCATATGTAAAAAATCTTATGATAACGAAGTGTGGTAGCCAATAAAACTGAGATCTGGCCTCTGTGGGTTTACCACATTTAAGCAGAAAAACTTTGCTTTATGTCTTTCATCTCAATTCTTTATCATTCAATACTTCTTGAGACAATAAAAAGGAAATATGTGTTCAGTATTATTTCATGTAGTACTCAAGAGGCCATTTTTTTTCTTTATAGTATCATTCCTGGCACATCAAGACACTGTCAGCAAAAACATACTGCCCGTTATTAAATGATTACAATTTCCCTGAGAAATTTTGTCATTTGGTCATATGCGTTTCCAATCTGGGTCATCAGTGAATTTTATTGTTTTACCTTTTTAGCATTAACAGACATTAAGCTCCTATTTAAATATTTTCTATTTCCAGTTTACTCACTCTTAGATACAGTAATACTGAATCATTATTCACAAGAGGAAGGACTTATTTCCCCATTTTCATCATAGTTCCCAAAGTGCTTTTTTTGGATGATTTCATTTCTTCTTCCAAGCAGAAAATTGGCTAACTTTCCTTTAAAAGTTATATTGTATAGCAAATGTTCTGATGTCTAGTTTAGTCACAGATGAGAAACAGAATATTTACAACATGACTTTCATTCTGTACAGAGTTCTGAGTGGGTGGGGGGTAAGCATTACTAAAATTTTTTGCACTGTTCTTGTTCTAGATTCCAGAAAGTTGGGGCTCCATCCAAGCTCTTAATATCATATAATTTATATTCATCTCTTCACAGTTGATAAAGCTATTTGTAAAATGTTAAAAAGAAAAACTAACTAAACTCCATATTCAGCTAAAGTTACAACTGGAATGTCTATCTTCATGTTTAAGTCAGCATTTCCAGTCTCAAATTTTTCTTCTAATTTGATTCTTGGTTCAATGAAAAATATAGCTCAGATGTGGTTGCAAAGGTATTAATAATGCATATGTAGCTTAAAAATGTTCAGTGATGACTGATAATATTTACTTTTCTATATCTTTTCATGTGTGTGAAGCAAGAGCATTTATTTATTGAAACTTAGAAAGGTGTGACAAAGAGAGAGAGAAAGGGAGTACATGTTCAAGATAAAACACAAGCTTTCCCAGAGTCTCTTTGCTGACTTTTTTCCCAGGAAAAAAGTCAGCAAAGAGACAAAGAGACAAAAAAAAAACAAACAGAATATATGTTCAAGAGAGAACATGGGCTTGAAGGGCAAGCCTATTTTCTAATTTTTATGGAATTACATTAAACATGTTTTAATAACTGATTACATCAAATTCTTCCAGCTATTTACTTTTTTCTTTTTTCTTTTTGGGTCACACCCAGCGTTGCTCAGGGGTTACTCCTGGCTCCTGGCGGTGCTTGGGGGACCATATGGGGTGCTGGGGATCCAACCCGGGTTGGCCACGTGCAAGGCAAACACCCTCCCTGCTGTACTATGGCTCTAGCCCCAGCTGTTTACTATTTGGAGGGAGTGTGGGATGGCAGTCACTCTGGGCTGTGGCGGGCTTACTCCTGGCTCTGCACTCAGGGATCAGCCTGGGAGACCATAGGGGGTGTTGAGGACCTAACCCAGATCAGATGCGTGCAAGGCAAACACACCCGACCCGCTGTACTATCGCTCTAGCCCCTATTTTCAATTTTAAGTATTCATGCAGAAAATTTTTTTCATTATAGAAATACTGTATAGTTCTATATACAGTAGAATACTGTATATTTCTACTTTGGAAGTTAAAAAAATGACAATATGCTAAAAATATGCTAATAATTTATATGCAGACACTTAATATACGATGTTTTCTTTATATAAGTTTTCTTTATTTGCATATATTTTTCTTCATATATATAGACTCTGCATATGCATGTATATATGTACAAATGTACGTGCATATATGTATATTCATGATTTCTGTATTACATCCAGCAGTGCTTAAGGCTGGGCCTGGGTAGAGATCACTCTTAATAGGGCTCAAAGAACATATGTGGTCTCAGGGTGGAACTCAGATAGGCCACATACAAAGCACATGCTCTTCTCCCTGCCCTATCTCTCTGCCCCAAACCTTGCATATTTTTTATTTACTTTTTTCATTTTATTTTTTAACTTTTAAGAAAATTTATTCTTTTATTGAATCACCATGTGGAAAGTTACAAAGCTTTCAGGTTTAAGTCCCAGTTATACAATGCTCGAACACCCACCCCTTCACCAGTGCACATATTCCACCACCAAGAATCACAGTATACCTCCCCCTCACCCCTCACCTCCCCAGGCCCCCACCCCTCCTGTGTAACTGATAAATTTCACTTTACTTTGATTACATTCAATATTTCAACAAAAAACCTCACTATTATTATTTGGAGTTTCTCTCCCCTTGCATATTTTTAAATCATGTATTTTTATAATCACATTGAATACAAACATTTTCTATAATTGACTAATACATGATAATTTTTCATGCTAGTATGACAGTTCTGGTAAAGAACACTAAACCCAGTTTTTGCCAACTAGTTCCTTAGGTTACTTTTGTTTTGGAGTTGTGAGTAATATCAAATAAAAATTTGAAGTCTTCTACTCTCTGTTCCTTCTAAAATTCCCCCTTACCCATCTCTCCTTAGAATGAAATCCTTTTTAATTTTTTTTTCTTTTTGGTCCATACCTAGCCGTGCTCAGGGCTTCCTCCTGGCTCTGTGCTCAGGGATCACTCCTGGAGGTGCTCAGAAGACCATGTGTGGTGGCAGGGATCAAACTAGGATGCAAGACAAACACATAGATTCCTTGGGCCCAAATAAAATACTTTTATTTTTTAAATTTTTTCCAATTTATTTTATTTTAATGTAGAAAAAAGCCACAGCTGTCAATACAATTCTAGAATTAAAATCAATTACATAACAAAGTCGCAACACTAAAATCACCAGATCTAGAAAATCAATTCATGTGAACATTGTTATATCTGATCGCAGGGTTGTTAAGTGCTTGTCTAAGAATTCATTCAGTTGTGGGGCTGGAGTGATAGTACAGCGGGTAGGGCGTTTGTCTTGCACGCGACTGACCCAGGTTCAATTTCCAGCATCCTATGTGGTCCCCCAAGCACTGCCAGGAGTAATTCCTGAGTGCAGAGCCAGTAGTAACTCCTGTGCATCGGTGGGTGTAACTCAAAAAGCAAAAAAAAAACAAAAAAGAAAAAGAAAGAGAGAGAGAAAGAAAGAAGGAAAGAAAGAAAGAAAGAAAGAAAGAAAGAAAGAAAGAAAGAAAGAAAGAAAGAAAGAAAGAAAGAAAGAAAGAAAGAAAGAAAGAAAGAAAGAAAGAAAGAAAGAGGGAGAGAAAGAGAGAAAGAAAGAAGGAAAGAGAGAAAGAAAGAGAGAAAGAAAGAAAGAAAGAAAGAAAGAAAGAAAGAAAGAAAGAAAGAAAGAAAGAAAGAAAGAAAGAAAGAGGGAGAGAAAGAGAGAAAGAAAGAAGGAAAGAAAGAGAGAAAGAGAGAAAGAAAGAGAGAAAGAGAGAAAGAAAGAAAGGAAGGAAGGAAGGAAGGAAGGAAGGAAGGAAGGAAGGAAGGAAGGAAGAAAGGAAGGAAGGAAGAAAGAAAGAAGGAAGGAAGAATGAGAGAGAAAGAAGGAAGAAAGGAAGAAAGAGAGAGAGAAAAAAAGAAAGAAGGAAAGAAAGAAAGAAAGAAAGAAAGAAAGAAAGAAAGAAAGAAAGAAAGAAAGAAAGAAAGAAAGAAAGAAAGAAAGAAAGAAAGAAAGAAAGAAAGAAAGAGAGAAAGAGGGAGAGAAAGAGAGAAAGAAAGAAGGAAAGAAAGAGAGAAAGAGAGAAAGAAAGAGAGAAAGAGAGAAAGAAAGAAAGAAAGAAAGAAAGAAAGAAAGAAAGAAAGGAAGGAAGGAAGGAAGGAAGGAAGGAAGGAAGGAAGGAAGGAAGGAAGGAAGGAAGGAAGAAAGGAAGGAAGGAAGAAAGAAAGAAGGAAGGAAGAATGAGAGAGAAAGAAGGAAGAAAGGAAGAGAGAGAGAAAAAAAGAAAGAAGGAAAGAAAGAAAGAAAGAAAGAAAGAAAGAAAGAAAGAAAGAAAGAAAGAAAAGAAGGAAGGAAGAAAGGAAGAGAGAGAAAAAAGAATTTTTTCAGTTGTTACTTGCTCTAGGAGGTGTCCAGAGACTCAGGATCTATTGTCTGAACCAAAGAGTTGCTATGACAGCAGTAGTGGAGGTGGACAAGGCTGCCAGGGTTTCCAGGAGTATGAGGAAATTGGGATGGTGACCCATCCTGACTTAAAAAAAAAAAACCCAAAACACCAGAGTTCTCAGAGAATATGCATGAGAATTAATTACTTTTAAAGATATCAACTATCCCTCTATGAATTTCTAGGCATGGGGCAAGCATATATATATATGTATATGTATATATATACATATGTATGTATTTAAAATTTTTATTTTAGGCACCATGATTTACTATAATGATACTGAGAGGTTTTCGTGCAAAACAAATGTTCCAACTCCGTCCCCTCCACCAGGATGTCAGCTTCCCTCCATGACCCAGAGTCCCCCCCCACACACACACCCTACAGTGATAAATGTGCTATTAAAAACCAGCCCTCACTGAGAACTAAGCCGAGGCCCGAGGCCCGCCCAGAAGGGGAAAGGTATTTCTCTCTCTCACCTCTTCCTTGCAGGGGTGAAGGGCATGGGGACCGCCATATTATGACGACCACAGATGGGGTTTACAAGCTTGCAATGATCCAATATCTGGAAGAAATCTCCCTGGACTTAGTTGTTAAAGTACAGAAATCCAAAACCGCGCAACCGCTACTGCGGCCTTGGGACCTCATACCTCTTCATAAGAGGTTTGACTAGTGGGGTACTTCTAACAATAATAGTGAGGTTTGTGTTGAAATATTGAATGTAACCAAAGTAAATAGAAAGTAAAGTGAAATTTATCCGTTACATGGGGGGGGCGGGATGGGAGGTGTCCTTTTTTTTTTTTGGTGGTGGGATATGGGCACTGGTGAAGGGATGTTTGTTTCAGCATTGTGTAACTGAGACTTAAGCTTGAAAGCATTGTAATTTTCCACATGGTGATTCAATAAAATAAAATTCTTAAATAAAAAAAAACCAGCCCTCAGTTCCTGTTGCCTTTGAGTATTTGTTGTTTCTTTATATTGTTGTATTGCTTTATATGCCACAGCTCGGGGCTGGAGCAACAGTGGGTAGGGTGTTTGCCTTGCACACAGCCAACCCGGGTTCGATTCCCAGCATCCCATATGGTCCCCTGAGCACTGCCAAGAGTAATTTCTGAGTACAGAGCCAGGAGTAATCCCTGTGTATCACCGGGTGTGACCCAAAATGCAAAAAAAAAAAAAAAAAAAAGAAAGAAAAGGGAGCTCATTCTGTTTCTGCCCCTCTCTTTCTAACTCACGTCACTCAGCATGATAATCTCCAGATCCATCCATAATATCACAAGTTTGATGGTCTTGTTTTTTCTTATAGTTGTGTATGTGTAACCACAGTTTCTTTATCCAGTCATCTGTTCTTGTACACTTGAGTGTAGATGTCTTTTCTGGAAAAAAAAAAAAAAAAAGGTGAGGACCGGGGCTCTTGGGGCAGGGCAAATACCAAGAAGTGGAATTGCTGAATCATATGTGAGATCAATTCGTAGTTTTTTACAGAAGTGTCCATATTGCTTTCAAAAAAAATTGGACCAGTTGACATGACTGCCAGCAATGGACTAGGATTTCTTTTTCCCCACATCCTCACCAACACTGGTTATTTTTATTCTTTATGATGTGTGTCAATCTCATGGTATGTGATAATACCTCGTTGTTGCTTATATTATATTCAGCAAATGATGTTAATTTCCCTGATGATAATTATTTATTTATTTTTCTGATGATAATTGGCTTTTTTTCCATGTCTTTTGGACATCTGTGTCTTCTTTTAATTTTTTTTCTGTTGTTTACAATACTAATAATAATGGTTTCACATCTGTAGCTCTGCTTTGAGGAAGTTTCTGTTCATTTGTTCCTCCCACAGCCCCGGTTTTTTACTACACTTGGTTGTTTGTTTGTTTTTTTTTTGGTCGGGGTTCAGGGGTTTGTTTTATTTTTTTCTCCTAAGGTTCTACCTGTACTTTATATATATACACACACACACACACACACACACACACACACATATATATATGCATATATGTGTGTGTCTGTGTGTGTATACATATATATACATAATATATATTTTCTTTTTGGGTCACACCTGGTGATGCACAGGGGTTACTCCTGGCTTTGCGCTCAGGAATTACTCCTGGCGGTGCTCAGGGGACCATATGAGATACTAGGAATTGAACCCGGGTTGGGTCTCCTCCACCCAGATTCCCCATTCTCCAGTAGCTTTGAATTCACACCCACAAACTGCCCTCGGCCCATGTAATCCCATCAACAGCCAAGATCTAGAGATTATAAAACAAAGCTCCCAGATGTGCGCTGAAAGTAGACTAGAGACTGAACACAATGGCCATTCAATACCCCTATTGCAAACTACAACACCCAATTGGAGAGAGAGATCAAAAGGGAGTACCCTGCCACAGAAGCAGGGTAGGAATGAGGGGAGATGGGATGGTGGGGGGGAGGGATACTGGGTTTATTGGTGATGGAGAATGGGCACTGGTGGAGGGATGTGTTTGTGAACATTGTATGAGGGAAAAACAAGTTCTAACATGTGTGAATCTGTATCTGTACCCTCGTGGTGATTCACTAATTAAAGAATAAAATAAAAAAAATAAAAAACAAACAAACAAAAAATATATCAGCACATTATTTAAAAACACACACACACACACAAAAACAAAACTCCCAGAAGAGAGTGATCTTTTATACTCTAGCCCGCTGATATACCCTAAGCAGCACACATGTGTTTGTTTTTAACATACTTGCATGTATTCTCTTGTATACATTATCCATCCTTCTCAGAAAGCCCAGCAAGCTCCTGAGAGTATCCCGCCCACAAGACAGAGCCTGGCAAGCTCCCCGTGGTGTATTCCATATGCCAAATACAGCAACAATTACAGGTCTCATTTCCCTGACCCTGAAAGAGCCTCCAATATGGCACTATTTGGAAATATAAATAAGGAGAAGCTGCAAAAATCTCAGGGCTGGGACGAATGGAGAAATTACTGGTGTCCGCTTGAGCAAATCGATGAACAATGAGATGACAGTGATGACAGTGACAGTGAATAGAATTTACAAATTCTCGTCTGATATCAATGTCTCCACTTTCTCATTTACATTCACAATGTGGCTCAGAAAAATCAAGGACCTGGAAATCAGCTTAACAAAGGAGGTGGAATATAAACTATAAATCACTACTGCAAGAAATAAAAGAGAACATGAGCAAATGAAAACATATCCCCTGTTCATGGACTGGAAGGATCAATATTGTGAAAATGGCAACCTTGCCCAAAGAATTGTACAGATTCAATGCAGTTCTAATAAAAATACCCATGAAATTTTAATTTTTTTAATTTTTCATTTTTTTAACTTTATATTGAATCACTGTGAGATAGATCCATATCAGTTTTAAAAGACATATATCAGATGCTGTTGAAGTTTATATGAAATGATAAAATCCCAGAATAGTCAAAGCAAATCTAGGGGAGTAAAGAAGATGGGAGGCTTCTCCTTTTCCAATTTTAAATTATGCTATAAAGCTGTAATAATAAAAAATATATGCATGTATGAAGTAACATCTTCAACATTATATCTGATCCATATATGTGTAGACACGTAAGTTGAATGACTCATTTATATTTTGCTTTATTGTCTCAGATCAACCTCACATGTTTGTATTGCCTATTAATCTCTGCTCATATTATTAACTTGGGGGTTGGTTGAGTCACACCCAGCTGTGCTTTGGGCTTCCTCCTGGTTCTCTATTCAGGAATCACTTCTAGCTGTGCTCAGAGGACTATAAATGGTTCTGGGGATCAAACTCAGGTTGGCCATGTGCAAGATAGAAGCCTCACCTGCTGTACTATCTCTCCAGGCCCTAAGCTCTGCTCCAAGAGTCCAGTTTGAAAGTACTATCAGTTTCCTACAAGGATTCTAATTTGTAGGCTTCTCTCTTTACAGATATGTAGATGCATGTCAGAATATTTAGTATGTAGCTGCAGGTAACTGCCTTCGCTACCACCCCCATCTCTCCCTGAAATTTTGTCAAGCTGCCCAGTGAGGGATAAATGCTAGACAGCACATGATATCCTTGGTTACAAAGTGATGTGTGTGTGCATGTGTAAATTTAATAAATTCATGAAGTAAATTATAACTGTGAAATTATTGGATCAAATGTCCAAACTTTTCAACTCCAAGTTTCCCATATGTCTATTAACAAACATAGCCTATATTTTACATTCTCTCAACACTTTAATCAAATATAGGCTGACAAATTATCACTGTTGTAGTGGGTCAAAATGGTGTTAACATATTAACCTTCTAAATTATGCGTTTAAGCAAACATCTTTTTATGTATTTATTAGATATTTGCATATGTTACATCCTTTTTATATTAAGTTAAATTTTTTCTTTCTTACTTCAAGGTACTATTTTTTTTTTATTAGTGAATCACTGTGGGGTACTGTTACAGACTTACAAACTTTCGTGTTTGTGTTTCAGTCATACAATGATCAGGTACCCATCCCTCCACCAGTGCCCATTCTCCACCACCGATGATTCCAGTTTCCCTGCCACCCCTCCCCCATCCCATCCCACTCCCCACCCCACCTCTGTTGGAGGGCATTTCCTTTTTGTTCTCTCTCTCCTTTCGGGTGTCATGGTTTGCAATAAAGGTATTGAGTGGCCATCATACTATATTTTTAGGTATTATTTTTTAACTTGAAATTTTTTTTATTGCATCACTCTGAATTACAAAGTTACAAAGATATCTGTGATTGAATTTTAGGCATACAATGTTCCAACACTAATCCCTTCCCCAGCATCCGCTACCCTTCACCAATGATCCCATTTTCCATCCCTCGCTTTCATTCTTCCTCTGCGGCAGGCACTTCTCCCTCTGCGATTGTCCTAGTATTTCCTTCCCTAACTCCTTCATCCTCCCCAAATCTGCACACCAGTGGCAACTTCTTAGTGAGCTTCAGTTCTCTTGCTCCTCATTTCTATTACCTTTGGGCACCTCGTATCCCCATAGGAGGTTTCTTTATAACCCACATATGAGCGCTCATTCTGAGACTGTTCCCTTCCCTCTGCCCAGTTTCACTCAACATGCTACTCTCCAGCTCCAAATTGCATGACTTCATCTTCCTTATTGTCAAGTAGTATTCCACCATGGATGTGTGTAGTACATGAAGGGAAATCTGTCATGTAAGTAGCAAGAATTCCTTTTCAATATTTCACAAAACCTGAATGTTTGAAGTATTTTTTGTGGGGCATGAATTGGCGAAGAGACACACATGGTGGTGCCTGGGACTTGCTCCTGGCTCTGTGCTCTGGGGTCACTCTTTATGATGTTAAGAGGACTATATGTGGTGCCAGGATCAAACCCAGGTCAGCTGCGTGCAAGGCAAGTACCTACCTGCTGGATTATCTCTTTGTCCTCCCAACAGAAAAATATTAATTTTTTCATGATTTCTGGATGTTATGTTTTGTTAAGAAATACTTTTCCCACTGAGATAATATTTGTTTAACTACTATCTCTGTATCACTGTCATCTCCTTTGCTCATGGATTTGCTATAGTGGGCACCAGTAACATCTCCATTGTGAGACTTGTTGTTACTTTTTTTGGCATATTGAATACACCACGGATAGCTTGCCAGGCTCTGCCATGCGGGCGAGATACTTTTAGTAGCTTGCCGAGCTCTCTGAGAGGGGCGGAGGAATCGAACCTGGGTCGGCCGCGTGCAAAGCAAATGCAGTGCCCGCTGTGCTATCACTCCAGCCCTTTAAATATTATATATGTATATATATATATGTTTACAGCATCTGTTGTTATTTTTACAGGTATAGTTTAATTTTGTTCCACAAGCTTCATTTTGTTTGAAGAGGTAAGCACTATTTTTCTCTGATGCTTAGCTAGTTATTAGGAGATTTTGCTGTAATTGACAGAGCAATGACTTGGTCATCTTAAAATTTCACATCCTGAATATGAAATGATTTACTGACTAAATGTTAAGTTCTCAAAAACATGTGGGTCCAATTTAATACTCCTCATCCCCCACCTCCCCCAGTAAGTTGCCTGTCTAATGGTAGGAATACTAGTAGAAGCTTGATCCTATTGCTCCCTAGGATTCAACCCTTTCTGCAGCCCCTTCTCTGAGAATGGGCCAGAACCTATTGGCTTGTTTCTGATGAGAAGAATATGGCAAAAGTGAGATTTCGCATCGGTGATCAGATGGATTGCCGTTCTGCTAGTCTTCCTTCTCTCTTTCTTTCTCAATCTCACTTGCTTTCTTTCATGACGTCCCCTACCAAGCTGTGAGTTGCTTCAAAAAGAGGGCACAGGCATGAAAATCACCAGACAGCAGTTTGTGAAGAACCAAGACCAGCCTCCTGTAAGCAATCAAATTCTTCCAGCAGCAGAATGAGTGAGCCTGGAAGCAGGTCGATCACCAGTTCAGACTTGCGATGACTGTAGTCCTAGCTGATATTTTGATTATAACCTTGTGAGACGGCCAGAGTCAGATAAACTGGCTAAGCCACGTCTAGATTACAGACCCACAAAAACTATATGCCTGTGCTGCTTAAGTCAGCATGCTTAAGGAAGGTTGGTTGTGCAATAATAATTAAATAATACACCAATCCTGCACAAAATGTTTCAGTTCCTGAGGTTTTATATATCTTACTATAAATGCTTTATCATTCTATTTTTCCATGGCTATCATGGTGTATTTATTTATTCATCCAGATAAAGTTCATGTAGTTTGTTAAATACTATTCCTTTTAAACAAAGTTTTATTCCTTTAAGGCATTTATTAAAGATTGAATTTATATATATGTATATATATATCAATTAGTTTTCCCCTTTATAATGTGCAATATACTACTGAAAATTTTAAGTAACTTCTCCAGGCTCTATCAATAGTGTTTTCATCTATTAATTTCTTTTTCCATTCAGTTTGAGGTCTTTGTCATTCTTGGTGAGTCTAGCAATTGTTTATTGTCTGTAGCACTGTAGCACTGTCATCCCATTGTTCATTGATTTGCTCGAGTGGGCACCAGTAACGTCTCCATTGTGAGACTTGTTACTGTTTTTGGCATATTGAATATGCCACGTGTAGCTTGCCGAGCTTTCTGAGAGGGATGGAGGAATCGAACCCGGGTGGGCCGTGTGCAAGGCAAATGACCTATCGCTCCAGACCAGCAATTGTTTATTAGAAGTGAATATTAGAAGCACTTTAATTGAACAACATAACTCAAGAGATGCCCATTTATAGTCATTTATTACTCATTGATAAATTTATCGTTGTCAAGAGAAATTTTACTTAAGTTAGATAGTATATTATGATTTGAGCTTAAATTCTTTCAGTATAAAATGTTGAGAATCCTTCGTCTCTTTTATCAGTCACTTCTTTTGTTTTCAGCAGTTTTCCATTTTATTGCCATACCAAATTTTTCTTATCCACAGTGAACAAAAAAAAAAATTGAAGGATCTTGGGTTACTTTCAGCGTGGAGCTGTTATGAGTAATTCTCTGAACATTCACAGAAATAATCATTGGAGTAGAATTGCTGGGTCTAGGGTAACTGTGTATTTAAGAAACAGCAAAACTATTTTCCAAAGTGGCTGGACTATTCTCCATCCCCATTAGGATGTGAGAGGGTTATGTTTCCCTCAACACCCCCCAGGACCCTCCCTGGATATGGGTTTGGGGGCCATATCCAGCAGTGCTCATCCCTGTTTTCAGGATCATTCCTGATGGTGATGGAGATTGAGCTGGGGTGAGCCACATGCAGAGTAAGCGCCCTAATCCCTGTACTCTTCCTCCAGACCCCCCTCACTGGAGTTCATGTATTTAAGCGAAATTCATCTTTGCATATGAGTTGCAATTCTTCCATACCCTTGGCTTAGATGAACACAACCAATCGGTTTGGTTTCGTTTGGTTTTAAGTCACACTCTTGATTTAATTTTGAGCTCCCTGTTTTATGCTACCCCCACCTTTGAAAATCTTAATCTCACTTGAAGTATTTGCCTACCTGAAAGAGTCGCTCTTTGCTTTCCAGAGGGTGTTCTAGAAGGCTGGCCTGTCTTTTCATACGTGAACAATTATGGTTTTGTAAGAGGAGTGAATTCCCCGAAATGAAGTCCAGAGATGGTCAGCTTTGTGACAATAGTAGGTGTCCGGGATGTTTCTAGTCCTTGATGCAACGTGGGGATTTGTTTGAGAAGGTGACTCATACTCACCTGTGGGAGACGGCAAAGCGGTGCGGGGCTGCCAGGAGCCCATCTGCACACAATGTCTACGAACTGTTTTGAAAACAAGTGCTGGTATGAGTCAGTCATTATCTCTCTAGGAAGGAACGCAGCAGATCGGAGCTCCCCAGCTCCCGGTGAACCAGTGCATCCACTCGCCGCTCGCCCTCCCCGTCTAGCCTGGGTGGTAATGATTGCTCCCGGAGGACTTTGAACAAGATCATTTAGTGCAGAGGCGACCGTTGAGATCCAAGTAGCCAGGGGAACATTGGGTCATTTGCTGAAGTATGAAGTGTATGTCTATTCCAGTTGTATGGAATGGAAATGGAAACATTTATTTCCTTGAATTTTACATTTTAAAATTTGTGAAATTGGGCTGGAGCCATAGCACAGCAGGTAGGGTGTTTGCCTTGCACGCGGCTGACCCAAGTTTGATTCCTCCGCCCTTCTTGGAGAGCCCGGCAAGCTACCGAGAGTATCTTGCCCATGTGGCAGGGCCTGGCAAACTACCCGTGGCATATTTGATATGCTGAAAACAGTAACAAGTCTCACAATGGAGACGTTAGTGGTGCCCACTTGAGCAAATCGATGAACAATGGGACATCAGTGCTAACAGTGTTACAACCCTGAAATTGGGTAAATTATACTGATGCTGTGTAGTGCAATTAGTAGGATTTTGTACCAACCCAGTAGTACCAAGATTCAGAGATTCGTGAATAAAAATTCTCTCTCTCTGTATGTATATGTATAGTTTCTATGTGAAATTTGAAAAGATAAAATTTAAAGTGTTCTTATTTTATCTTTATTTTAAAAATGAATTTCTCACTTGTGGCCTTCACATAAGTGCAATTATGCTGATCTTCCTACATATGGTATATTATTATGAATAATTTATTGAGGATTTTCAGTGTGATACAGTACAAACACAAAACTTCTGTCTCGGTAATTTCTTTCAGTCCAAAGTTCACTTTCTTACTAATCCATCCAGTCTGTCCCGTGGGTCTTAGTATCACACTGGCCAGATTCTTAAACTTCTGTCTGTTTAGGTATTAAATCAGATTGACTCGGGTGTTTGCAGAGTCACTGAAATTCTCCTGCCATTGACAGGATTAGTTTTTGTTCCCACACAAAAAAATTCTTACTGATATTCATATTGTTTTATATTCTTACTTGTATTCTTACTATCTTCTTATTTGTTTATTTTCTTTTTGGTCCACACTTGGCTGTGATCGGGTCTTAATCCTGGCTCTGTGCTCAGGGATCACTGCAGGTGATTCTCTGAAGCTCTTCTGTCAGCCATTTATTTGCAAGACATGTAATTTTCACTCCATACTATCTCTCCGGCCCTTCCCACTTTTAAATTCGAGTGAACCTGGGACTGTACTAATCATAGAAGAGTCACAGAAATCGCAGATGTGACTTCACATGCTATCAGGTGACATTTGTCCTTAGAGTACTGCACCATGGATTAAGTGTAGCTGTCTGAAGTTCTGGGGCCCCTCTGCTCTGGTGCAAAGTCACGGAATCACCCTATGATAGGCATGTTGGTAAAAACTCTCCAGAACTTCCAGTCTTTATTATTCCAGTCTTTCCAGCTGAGGATGCAGACATTTGAATTCTTGGTGCATGGAGGAATGCATATCAAATAGTTATTTTATATCATTGAATTTTGGAATAATAATGCTACACAGCAGTAGATAATCAGAATCAGAGGTGAAAATGAGTCCTATTTTAAAATGTTAAATTTGGTCCAAAACTAAACATATCCCCTTTCCCCAACTCTGGTTGAAGCCATTTATTTCTCCTTGACTTGAAGAAAGATATGGGGACACGTACTTCTTTTCACATATGTTCTGACTTCTCTAACCTGTTCTTCCTCTGGTGTGGGTCAGCAGGAAAGGCGAGTTGAGGTTGGGCTCACTGCATGAGGCATAGATAGGAGGCAAACACACTAATTTCTGGTCATTAATCCAGTGCCTCTGGTTAATACTGATCAGTCAGCATCTCCCCTGGCCAACACTCACCAATCAGTGGTGTCTTTGGTCCACACTGGCCAATCAACACCTCCTGTGTGGAGGTACCCACACACTGCTTTCACCGTGCTATCCAGAAACCATCACTAGGGGAGCTGGGCAGAGCTTTCCCGCTCGCTCAGTCCTACCACCATTTACCACCAAATAGTGTTTTGCTTCTGAGATCTGAAAATTAAGATCTTAGTATTAGAAACTTGTGAGGGCATTTTTGAAATTCTTAGAACTCAAGCCTCATGTAAGATCAAAGAAATTTTTTAAATTCCTGTGCTGGAACTGGAGAGATAATACAACTGGTAGGACACTTGCCTTGTGTGCAGCTTGACCGGGGTTCATTCAATCCCCAGCATCCTGTATGGTCCCCTGAGCATGGCCAGGAGTAATTCCTGGGTGCAGAGCCAGGTGTAAGCCCTGAGTATTGTTGGCTGTGGCCTAAAACCCTAAAATTGAACAAACAAAAAGGAAAATTCTTGTGTATATACTCAGTCATCAGTATTTTTTTTCTTTATTCTGTATAAATGGGATCAGTCCATGGATTTTTATTATGCAGCTATACTCTTGTTATCTCTGTACTAAATATATACATTTTTCATATTTCCTAAACAACACAGTGCAACAACTATTTGTTATTGTCTATTTATGTTATAAATATTTGTATTATATTACCTAAACAACACAAGATAGCTTGTTGACAGTAAAACACTGTGTGATTAAATTACCTGGAAGGATGTGGATTGTATGCATAAGTTAAACGCAGAATCCACATAATTTTATCTGTAGTTCTTGAGTTTCTATGAAGTTTGGGCTCTGTGGAAGTCCCAAAATCAAAAGAGAAAAACTGAGTAATGCTTTTAAAACTTGGCTGCTTGTTTAAATCATCAACAATTAAAAAATAATGATTCAATAATGCTTATAATTTATAAATGCTTACAAAAGGTACAATGCCAGAATTTTTAACTCTGCTATTTAAGCTTAACGACCAAAAAGAATGTATTAAATTGTACTGCTTTTATTATTCAGAACAGGACACAAAAAGCTGGGGTGATTGAATAACTTGCCCAAAGCTATATACTTTATAAATTGCAAAACAAGGATTGCAGGATTTCTGTCTGACTGTGAAGTTCATTATCTTGCCTCTTTGTTCAAAAATGTTAATATTATTGCTTATATATGATAGTTTTTTAAGAACTTGATCAATTCTCAATAAGAGTGTTTTAAAATACCTGGTTACTTTTATTGCAATGCACACAAAAATCAGAGTGCCTTGGATAAATAAGGTACTTATAAATATTTCCCTAAAATAGTTTATCTTAAAATTTCACTACAACCTCATAAAAATGGGAGGAATAGATGACCATGTTTCCTTTCAAGTATCTTAGGATGTGATATAGCAGGGAAAAAATTTAGATTTTGAAGTTAGACAGAGGCCCTAAAGCTAACTTTGGTGGATCTGGGAAAGTTTCTAAAACTGTCCTCAGCTGTAAAATAAAAGTAATCCCTTCTCCTTTATGAGAGATGACAAAGAAAATAATAACATAACATCTGAGGAGACTCTATTGGTCTCACAGCCTAGGGAAAGATTTAGTAAATGACAATCTTCTCTTTCCCTTCCTCTCACCACTATATTTGGTTCACTAACACTGAGAAATTCAAGGCAGACTGATTACGGACCACATGGGATCGAGGCTGAAAGTTTGATCTGTTTTGAAGTGATCTGATCATTTTTATATAAAATGACGCAGTGTGGTATTCACCAGAGGTGGGCCACCCCAAAGCAATGTGATTTGCTTAATATTTAAAATGCCATTTTAAAAGTTTGAGGAGGGTTCTGAAGAAACATGTTTGACAGGAGATGGGGCAAATCTGGTGATCATGATTGATGGCAGGAATGCTGTTTTCTACTGGAATGAGCCAAGGGAAGGTAGAAGAAAATTCATGTAATAGGAGGGATTGGAATCTGGGTGCAGCCTCCTGGCAGCTGTACATTCTCTATTTCCAATTCCTGGAGGCTATGCCTACGTGATTTTGCCTCCTGCCTACCTCAAATCAATCATCTCTCTCTCTCTCTCTCTTTTTGAATTGCAGCTAATTGTGCAATTCTTTCTTGTTTGTTTTTGTTAGGATTTCCTTTGCTTTATCACCAACAGGAAAAACTTATCCCTTGAGATTTCCTGTGGGACAGGATTATTTACAGTAACTACAATCTGAAGCATTTTTGAGGATTTCTCCCTTATTTATCTTCAGGGTTTTTATTTTTTAATCTTCAGGGTTTTCTATTTCCACTTTTAAATATAGATCCTTGCTTTTGCCTCTTTTTGTCTCTGATGCCTTTGAATGATTATTTTCCTGAGACTTAGCATGTTGTGTGTATTCTTCATCACAAATGTCATGTTTGCACTTATTCTGTGTCTCATCCCTTTATACACGAAGATAATAGTTTGCCACATCTTGCTTCCTCTGTCACTCTTGACTTGACTTAGGGAATTATAATCTCTGTTTCAATGGCTAGATAAACCTCCTATCATATCTTCCTGGTTCTGGGCTTTTTCATTTTTCAGTTTTCTAATACACTGAGCCAAGAATATATATAATACAAAGACACGATATGAAAAGAAAAATCTTATCAAATGTGCTTAGTATCTTTCAAGGGCATCGTTGACAGGGGAAGCTAGGACTGTCCCCTGGCCTGTTCTTCCAGCTCCTCTCAGGTACCACCCCCTACCTATATTCTGGTGATACTTCCAATGTAGTAGTGACTCAGTGATCCTTCCTTCTGCCCTCTGCATCTGTTATTCTGTCCTGTGAACCTCATTCTGAATCCATATATTCTTTTTTCTTTTCTTTTTGGGTCACACCTGGCTATGCACAGGGGTTCCTCCTTGGTTCTGCACTCAGGAATTACTCGGGGAATCATATGGGATGCTGGGAATCGAACCTGGGTCGGCCGAATGCAAGACAAACACCCTATGCTTGTTCTATTGCTCCAGTCCCTGAATCCACACATTCTTTTTTCTCCTTCATTCCCACCAATTAACTAATTCTGAGACCCCCACTAAGACATTCTTCCTTGCTGGGAGCCTTCCTTAAGGTCTTCTGAATGGGGTTAGGCATTCTTTGTTTCTCCAATATTTTCAGGTCCCATTCCAACTGCAAATTCCTTTCAAACTATTTGACTGCTCCATTAAGGGCAGGAACCCTGCTTTTTTGAGGTAGACACTCATATATTTTCATGAATGAAAGAATAAAGAGAATCACTGTGGGAAATGACTCAGGCCCAAAGACTCCGGAAGCTGGAGTTAGATGTGGTCCTGTTTCTCAGAAGCTGTGTGATCTCTGGGAAGTGACTTTGCCTGTTCCTTAGCAGGTGACATGGAAAAAATAATAGTAAACATTGGGTCATATTATTGCAAATGAAGAATAGATGTGAACGGCAGTCAGGGAAGGGCTGGAATGCACTACTTATATGCAGGCAGCACCCGGATCGCACCCAGCATTGTCATGGTCCCCTAAGCACCATGCACAGCCAGGTGTGGCCCAGAAACAAGCAAACAAAAATCGATGTAAATAGAGTGATAGTGCACATGACTCAGTTTCATTTAACATGTTAATGGTTAGTATTCTTGCCTAAACTTTTATCTGCTAATTTCGTAGTCCAAGTAGAAGGCACAACATCTGGCAAAGTCATTTAGGAGTTGTCTACTCAGCTCTATGTCCTGCAATGTTTAATGAGGGGGATATGTTCTGAGCAATGCACCATTAGATGATTTCATCATTGTGCAAATGTGCCACGGTATAATTATACACACCTAGATAGTCCAGCCTACCTCATGCCTAGTAAACATACAGGGATCACCGTAGAATATGTGTGCTACATTGACGGAAATATTGAGATAGTTTAAGAGAATTCATGAGAACTTATAAAATTCTGAATTCCTAAAGCTACAGAAAATTTTAGCCATAAATTATCAACACCTGTATTGTGGACATTCATTATTATGATGTAACATAATTATGAGATGATTTCTCATATCATCACTAAGGCTTAATACCTTTTAAAGTGTTTGATCTAGTGTCGGCTGAAGTTTCAGTCAACAATCTTTTTTTTTAAAATGAATCACTGTATGGTACAGTTACAGACTTACAAATTTTTGTTCTTACGTTTCAGTCATACAATGATCGAGTATCCCTCCACCAGTGTCCGTTCTCCACCATCTATGTTGCCAGTATCCTTCCCATTGCCCCACATCCCCCCCCCACCTCCTCTCCTCCACCTCTGTGACATGCAAATTCCCTTTTACTCTCTCCTTTAGGATGTTGTGGTCTGTGATGCAAGTATTGAATGGCCATCATGTTCGGTCTATAGTCTACTTTCGGCATACATCTCCCATCCCGAGCAGGTCCTCACACACCCTTTACGTGGTGTTCCCTTCTCTAGCTGAGCTGTCTTTTCCCCTAGCATATGAGGCCAGCTTCCAAGCCATGGAGCAAACCTCCTGGTACTTGTCTCTACTATCCTTGGGTGTTAGTCTCCCATTCCGATACTTTATATTCCACAAATGAGTACAATCTTTCTATATCTCTCCCTCTCTTTCTAACTCATTTCACTTAATATGATACTTTCCATATTGATACACTTATATGCAAATTTCATGACTTCATCTTTTCTAACAGCTGCATAGTACTGTGTAGATGTACCAAAGTTTCTTTAACCAGTCATCTGTTCTTGGTCACTCAGGTTTTTTCCAGATTCTGGCTATTGTAAACAGTGCTGCAATGAACATACAAGTGCAAATGTCATTTCTACTATATATATATATATATATATATATATATATTTGCACCTCTGGGATATATTCCCAGAAATGGTATTGCTGGGTTAAATGGGAGCTCAATTTCTAATTTTTTGAGAAGCATCCATACTATTTCCCAAAAGGGCTGAACCAGTCAGCATTCCCACCAGCAGTGAAGGTGAATCCCTTTCTCCCCACATCCACGCCAACACTGGTTGCTTATGTTATTTCTGGATGTGGGCCAGTCTCTGTGGTGTGAGATGGTATCTCATTGTTGTTTTGATCTGCATCTCCCTTATGATTAGTGATAAAGAGCATTTTTTCCTGTGCCTTTTGGCCATTCGGATTTCTTCTTTGAGAACGTTTCCATTCATTTCACCACCCTATTTTCTGATGGGGTTGGATGGATGTTGTCTTCTTGTAGAGTTCAACCAGTTCCTGGAATATTCTTGATACCAACCCCTTATCAGATGGGTATTGGGTGACTATCCTTTCCCATTCTGTAGATTGACTTTGTATTCTGGTCACTGTTGCTTTAAAGGTACAGAAGCTTCTTAGTTTAAGATATTCTTATCTCTGTTTCCACTTGCTTGGTCAGTGGCATGTCATCTTTGAAGATACCTTTAGCTTCAATGTCATGGAGGGTTTTGCCAACCTTGTCTTCAATGTACCTGATGAGTTCTTGTCTGATGTTGAGATCTTTAATCCATTTTGATCTGACAGGTCAACAATCTTGATGAAAGGAATGCAGGGTAAAGGTCTTTTTTTTATAAAAATTGTGTTAAAATTTTTTCTTAATCAAAGTATCAGTGGTTTAGAAGAATTTGTTAATGTTTTAGGGGCACAATGTTGCCTCTAAAGTATCAGTGTTCCCTGAGCCCTGACCATTCCACCCCTTAAACCATTCCCTACCTGCCTTGGTAACTTCAGTTCTGAGATGGTTCATCTGAACTCCATTCAAGGGGCTTATTAGAAATTGAGCAGAGGCTGGTAGAGTTTTTCAAAATAAAAACACTAAAGACTTAGAAGAAATCTGTGAGGATACTCCTAAACTGGAGAAAGATCATGCTTCATTTAAGTCAACGGTGATGGTGCAACTAAAATTTCTCATTTTACTAGGCCCAGAAATGAGATGTTGGAGATGGTGGAGAGAGAGAGGGAAGGTAGCAACAGAGAAGTAAGGAGAGAAAAGGTGTAATGCCATTGGTTTCTCTTTGCTCGGTCATTGAAAGTACCTCTAGATTTAATGTCATGAAAAGTTCTACCTACGTTTTCCTCACCGTAACTTATGGATTCAGGTCTGACATTGAGATCTTTAGTTTTCATGCAGTGGAACTTCAACTACAAGAACGAACAAGAGATCCCAGCCCTGCCTAGAGGCAGTGTAGTAGAGGAGTTAAAAGAAATCCAGAACCTCGCGGCCGCTGTTATGGCCATTCAACCTCATATCTCTTCATTCTCAGCAATGGAAAGTAAATTATAAAATGCTTCCTTTCCAGCAGGTCCGACTGACCCTGGAGGGTGGGGGGGGAACTCCAAACAATAATAGTGAGTTTTTTGTTTGAATGTAATCAAAGTAAAGAGAAAGTAAAGTGAAATTTATCAGCTACACAGGCGGGGGGGGGGGGGGCTGCGGGGCGAGGGTGGGCGGTGGGAGGAGGTAAAAAAAATAAAAAGTGTTTAGCAGATAAAGGGATATACATGATAACCTTTAAGAACCTGTACTGCAAACCATAATGTTCAGAAGGAGAGGGAAAGGAGAGAGAGAGCGAGAGAGAAAGAGAGAGCGAGAGAGAGAGAAGTGCCTGTCACAGAGGCAAGCTGGGGGTAGGGTAGGGGTGATGGAAGGGAAACTGGGGACACTGGTGCTGGGAAATGTACACTGGTGGAGGGATGGGAGTTGGAAAATTGTATGATGAAAACTCAATCATGAACAGCTTTGTAATGCTCTATCTCATGGTGATCCAATTAAAAAAATAAAGAAATGTTCAGCAGAGAGCCAAGATTTACACTGTACTATATGCTATTGTTTCAAAGATCCTTGCAACACATCTAGAGCCATATACATGAAGCTAAACCTTGCTAAGAACATAAACATTCAATTTTGTGTCCTATTTTTCAATATAGTTCTTACTGAAGAAACATTTGAAGCATGTGCGACTATCTAGGGACAGGCTTGTTTTAAAATTGTGTGATATGTTTTAAGTGTTGTGTTGCTTCATATTAGGTGGTAAGAAGAACCCCTGGCCTTGCGTGGATTTCACTTTATAATCTCATTCTTTTCTCAACCTCCTAGGAGGAGACTAAGTCATACAAGAGGAACTAAGTTGGGTTACTAAATTAATTGAGGCATTGTACAAAGAACAAATAGCCTCAAACTGTGTCCACAGAAAATGATTAAGAGACATCATTTAAAATTATTACTGCACTCATTTGTGGAATATAAAATGACATAATATGAGAGTGACACCCAAGGACAGTAGACACAAGGGCCAAGAATATTGCTCCATAGTTGGAAGCCAGCCTCATGAGCTGGGGGAGAAGGCAGATGGGATAGAGATGGGATAAGTCAGTGATGGTTAGAAGGATCGTTCGGGATCGGAGATGTGTGCTGAAAGTAGATAAAGGACCAAAAGTGATAGCCTCTCAGTATCTGTATTGCAAACAGTAGAGAATATGGGGGAAATTGTCTGCTATAGAGGCAAGGGGAGGGTTGGGATGGGGGTGGGGAGCAGGATACTGGGGACATGGTGACAGAAAATGAGCACTGCTTGAGGGATGGGTGTTTGATCATTGTATAACTGAAACTCAAACATGAAAGCTTTGTAACTGTATCTCAAGTTGATTTAATAATTAAAAAAAATCATTTAAAATGATTAAGAGACATCATTTAAAATGATTGAGACATCATTTGCTCTTCTATTCTTGTTAGCGGTGCAGGTATTTGTCTTTGCAGCATTTGTATGACTTTGTTTGGTTATTTATAATCATGTTCACAACAAAACATCAAAAGAACTGTGTGAAATCAGTGGAGGCAGCATTTATACCAGCTTGGCTCAATATTGGAGACCCTTTCTATCCATGTCACCACTCTTCTGCTGATTTCTGTACTTCTGAAGACTGAGCAGAAGTTAGTGTGAGGGGTAGGGTTTATAGAAAAATAGCCTTCTGTTCATCCTTAGTTTCCAGGTTTCATGTCTGAACTTTGATTAATAAACTGGAATTCAAATTTTTCACACACACATATACAATATAAATATATATATATATAGACTTCACACATACATATACAATATAAATATATACATATACACATACATTTTAATCCCAAATGAAAGCATTTTTTATATAATTTTTATTAAAGCAATGAATAGAGGCACTGTAGCACTGTCATCCCATTGTTCATCGATTTGCTTTAGCGGGCATCAGTAACGTCTCCATTGTGAGACTTGTTGTTACTGTTTTTTGGCATATCGAATACACCAGGGGTAGCTTGCCAGGCTCTGCCATGTAGACGGGATACTCTCGGTAGCCTTCCAGGCTCTCCTAGAGGGGCGGAGAAATCAAACCCGGGTCGGCCGCATGCAAGGCAAACGCCCCCCTACCTGCTAGTTATCATTCCTAGAATTTTTTACAAAATTGGAAATCTGTTCGTTAAATATTCTGATTACTGATTTAACATACTTCACATTCAAACTGTAGCACTGTCTGGAGCACTGTCTTCCCGTTGTTCGTCGATTTGCTCGAGCAGGCACCAGTAACGTCTCCATTGTGAGACTTGTGATTCCTGTTTTTGGCATATCAAACAAGCCACGGGTAGCTTGCCAGGCTCTGCTGTGTGGGCAGGATATTCTCGGTAGCGTGCCTGGCTTACCAAGAGGGACGGAGGAATCAAACCTAGGTTGGCCACGTGGAAGGCAAATGCCAGACCCTCTGTGCTATCGCTCCAGCCCACACACAACGATATTTTCCCTTTTTAAAAAGGATCACGCCCAACAGTGCTCGGGGCTACTCAGTGTTAGGGACGGCTGCTGGAGGTGCTTGCAGTGCGGGGGATCAAGCCCAGCATCCCACATATAAAGCATGTGCTTCAGCCCTTTGAGCCACGCCCCGCTGTTGTCCATCTGAAGAGCTGAAGAAACTGAGACTCTAGTTAGAAATTTCCCGGCAACTGGGGCTGGAGAGATAGGACAGCGGGGAGGGTGCTTGTCATGCACACAGATGACTCAGGTTTGACCCCCGGCACCCCAGAGGCTCCCCTGAGCACCACCAGGGACGATCCCTGAGAACCGAGCCAGGAGCAAGCCCTGAGCAGGACCAGGTGTGACTCCAACACAAAATAAAACAGAACAAAATCTCCAGGCTGCCTCTGGTTCCCAAAGCCCAAGTCCTCTCACCTTCTTCTGTGTGAGCTTGTGTTTGCTGTTCAGGACATAGAAAGCCTTGTCCATCGCCAGCAGCCCAGCTGTGGCTTCTGCATTGCCCGTGACCTTCAGTTCCACTTTGCTCTGAGATGAGAAACTCCGCATAATGTTTTCATTCTTCAATGCAATGTCCAGCATCCCCATACACATTCAAACGGCAACAAAATTATCAACTACTGAAGAGGTACATTTCATGCATTTTGATCAGCATTCTTAGAGCTTATGGATGTAAAGCCTAGACATTTTGCATTGGAACAAAGAGGAAAAGGCGAAAGCACTTTTTACACTCCAATGTACGTTAGCATTGTCCTGGAAACCTTGGACTGCACTGCAAATGCAGCTACTGAAATCAGGGCATCCCTTCCGAAGACTGTATTTCAACGGAGTGGAGGACTAGCATTGTTTGAAAGCTCCCCAGGCAAATTCTAATGTGTAGCTGAAGCTGAGATTAGATTCACTACTCTGAAGGAGAAGGAGCAGTAACTGAACAAGACAATTAAAACTTACTGAAATGAATTAAGTATGCAGGACTTTAAAAAATCAATGCCCTTGGGGCCGGAGCGATAGCACAGCGGGTAGGGCGTTTGCCTTGCATGCGACTGACCCAGGTTCGATCCCCAGCATCCCATATGGTCCCCCAAGCACCACCAGGAGTAATTCCTGAGTGCAAAGCCAGGAGTAACCTCTGAACATCGCTGGGTATGACCTAAAAAGAAAAAAAAAATCAATGTCCTTATCTTTCCAGCATCCATTAATGAATTTCTTTTTTTTTTTTTTTTTGCTTTTTGGGTCACACCCAGCAATGCTCAGGGGTTACTCCTGGCTTTGCACTCAGGCATTACTCCTGGCAGTGCTTGGGGGACCATATGGGATGCCGGGGATCGAACCCGGGTCGGCCGCGTGCAAGGCAAACGCCCTACCCGCTGTGCTATTGCTCCGGCCCCAATTTCTTTTATCTTAAACCTCCCTCAGAGTTATTTGTCTCTGCAGAGTGTCTGGTGCTCAGCTTCCTATTTCTTTGTTTCTCAATCTCTTATTGCAAGTCAGCTGTCTTGAGTTCAATCTTCCTGAAATGGCTCTTACTAAGTTCCAGCCAAGAATACAGCCCCACATCTTCTTATTTAAGAACAATGCTTTTAATGTTCAGGTGTATAAAAGAAAAAGTGGAATCATTTTGCTTAAGTCGTGTTGGCTGTGGGGGACAGAACAATCCTTCCCTTCAGAGATTGTGTTTAGAGACTGACACTGGCTTTAAAGCCAGTCTGAGAAGCAGAGTTCGAAAACCACCTCTCTTGTCGCGATCCTAGGATATTAACACAGGATGTGCCTGGCGCCTCAGGAATCCTCTAGGTTTTGCAGATCAAAACACCTATTTGTATAGAAAGCATCACCATGTATGAATTCATGTTTACATTGTTTGTTAGGTCCTGGTTCCTTTCCAAGTATGTCACAGGTAGTAACTCAGTCCTCGAAACTGGGTTATGGTGTGACTATCATCACTCTCATTTTAATGGGTGAGAACAAGGAATCCAAAGACATTATATTATATACTTAAGAAATGTGGGTACAAGCCATGATCTTAACCATCAGTTCCCTGCTTGCTCTAAAACAGGGTGAGTTTGCTCGCCAACATACATGTCCATCGTGCCATTGTGCAAACATGTTATTTCACCAATCCATCGTTAGGAGGATTGGCCCATCGTTTGGAGATACAGGAGTCCTTAAGATCAAACAAACAAACAAAAAAGAGAGACCCCAGTTTTCATGGACCTGGGAGAGAAGGAATATGTCAGCAAATTAGAAAATAAATTAGCTCAGGGAATGATGCTATTAAGAATGATGCTATTAAAAAGGAATGGCAGTAATTGGAGAGGATATATTTTACTCCATGAGGATTTACTCTAACTTGTCATTTCCTGGGATCATCTGCATCACTTGAGAGTTTTGTTAGAAAGGCATAATTTTTAGGCATCACCCTAAATCCATGCCAGAACCAGAGTCTCTGCCTTAACAGGCTCCCACGGCGATTTATGTGTGCATTCAAGTTTGAGACACCGAGTAACGGAGCAAGTTTTTGTTGTTGGTGGCCGAGAGTTGTTCTTTCTCTCTACTTCCTGTTTCTCCATCCCCTTCCCCTTCCTCCTCCTCTCTTTCTCTCTTTGTCTCGTTTCTCTTCCTCTCTCACACACATATTTGCATACTCCCAGAGTACACATATATAAGTGAAAATATGAAATTTTCATTCTGAAGTGTCATATTAATATTATATTTAAATACACAGTATTATCAGAAAAATCATATAAAAACAGCATTTTTGTTGTAGCACTAATGACATAATAGTGGGTTATATTGCTGATTCAACATGAAATGATTCATAGCTCTGACTAAAAACATCATAAAAGAAAAGCTGTAAGTAAAACTTCCACATCCCCTTTTAAGAACTATAATTTAATGCTTCAAGTCCAATGAAATGAATAAATTGATACTATTAAATTAATTGTATAAAGAACCCCCAATTTGCTATAATATATAGTATATAAAATAGGACTCCAATGTAAATTTGATCTAAATTAGCATGTCAATTATAAATATTAGCTAGGCACTTAATTATATAGTTATGTTTGTATTGTGAAAGGAAGATTCATATTGTTCACATATTAAATTTTAAAAAATTTAGTCTTATATAATCTCTTTCTCTGAGCAAAATATCTTGTCATAAGTTATACTAGAAAATCATCCCAATTACCTTAGAGTCTGAAGATGCTACTACTCAGAATGCTACTAGTGAAATACTGAATTTCTTTAGTAAAGCTCTGATGCATGCTTCATTTAGAAAAGTAAAAATAGTAGCTACTCAATATGGGGCCAGAGCGGTAGTACACTAGCTAGGGTGTTTGCCTTGCTCCTCGAGAACCTGGGTTTGATCCCTAGCACCCTATAAATGTGAGGAGGGATTTTTGAGCACAGAGTCAGGAGTAAGTGTGGCACAAAAAGTAGCACTGTGGTACTACTTTTTTGTCATCCTGTTGTTCATTAATTTGCTCAAGCGAGCACCAGTAACGTCTCCATTGTGAGACTTGTTGTTACTGTTTTTGGTATATTGAATACGCCTCGGGGAGCTTTCCAGGCTCTGCCGTAAGGGTGGGATACTCTCAGTAGCTTGCCAAGCTCTTCGTCCGAGAAGGACGGAGGAATCGAACCCGGGTCGGCTGCCTGCAAGGCAAATGCACTCCCCGCTGTGCTATCGTTCCAGCCTGGCACAAAAAGTAAAATAAATTGAAATAAGTTTTTTAAAAAAAGAAAATTTTTAAAGTACCCAGATTCCCCTACTGCACTGCTCAGCACCATTTCCTCAGAATTCATTTAGAAAAGGTCAAACAGAAGTTACTGGGCAAAAAATACCGTTTCAGCTGGTACTTGAAAACAAGTTGAACTGTCATCAGGCAGGGTGACACACTTCCAGTTTGTTTAGGATTTTCTCTCTTTTAACATTGAAATTTCCAAACGCGAGAACTTTTTCACTCCCTGCAAAACTTGGTCATTCTAGGGCACTAAAGATTAAGTAAAAGAACTCAGACAAGTTTCAAAAAACAGGATTTGTTCATTGTTTTGGAGGAAGCCAGAATCATCTACTACTCATGAAGACTGAACTAGATGCAGTGAAAAAGGCTGAGTTAAGTTGTGAAATGGCACGATGTCGGCAGTAAAATAAGATCAAAGTACTGTGTTAAGAATCTTTGGGTCGGGGCTGGAGCATAGCACAGCGGGTAGGGCGTTTGCCTTGCACGTGGCCGACCCGGGTTCAATTCCCAGCATCCCATATGGTCCCTTGAGCAGCGGCAGGAGTAATTCCTCAGTGCAGAGCCAGGAGTAACACCTGTGCACCACCAGGTGTGACTCAAAAAGCAAAGAAAAATCAAAAACAGAATCTTTGGGTTGATCAGTATGTGAGGGACAATTGAAAATAATGATCTGAAGCTCAGAAAAGGATAGAAATAGTCTTGATATCATACACATTATTCGGGTCTTTTCATTTTGGCGTTATTCATTATGGTATAGTGTATAAATTTTGTCTTTCTGTTAATCCTTCCTTCCTTATAACCCTATTTGGTTTTTGTTTTATAAATTGGATGGATTTTTCTTCTGCACCTGACTTCCTGCACAAGAACTCCTAATTACTTGTGTTTAATTATTTGAGAAAACTGGAATGATAGCACAGCAGCAGGGCGTTTGCCTTGCAGGCAGCCCACCCGGGTTCGATTCCTCTGCCCCTCTCAAAGAGCCCTGAAAGCTACCGAGAGTATCTCGCCAGCACAGCAGAGCCTGGCAAGTTACCTGTGGTGTACTCAATGTGCCAAAAACAGTAACAAGTCTCAAAATGGAGATGCTACTGGTGCCCACTTGAGCAAATTGATGAGCAACGGGATGACAGTGACAGTGAATTATTTGAGGTGCTAAAATCCTTCCCAGGCAACTTTTATAGTTGTGCTGTATATTTATTTTTGAATGGGGGGGGACATACCAGGTGGTGTCTGGGGGCTACTTCTGGCCATACTTGGGGGTCATTTCATCAGTGCTAAAACCTGGGCCATCTCCCTGGCCCAATAAGATCATTCAAAATATGTTGGCATTGTGCCAGCCTTTTCTGTGCTTTGTTGAGTTCCTTGGCTACGTAGGAATATGGTTTTTTATATCAAATTTGGAAAAATATTCATCATTTATATCTTTAAAGATTTTTGGTCACCTGCCTTCAAATCACACATATGTTAGACACTGAGTTAACCCACAGTTAACTAGTACTCTGTTCATATTAGTTTTTGTTCAGTTGTTTGCTTTTTCTTCTAATTTAATCTGATTAGTTACTATTGTCTACTATAATTATAATTTATATTATTATCCTTCCACTATAATATCTAATCTGATTTTCTTTTAAGACTATATCCTGGAAGTTAAATTTGGTCTTTTAAATATAGTATACATATATACTTAATTTTTTATGCATATTTACTTTAAATGTTTAATCTTTCCTCTACTGTCTTGGGCATTTGGAAAATAATTAGAATTAGCTTTAATGTCTTTATTGACTAATTCTGTCATTTGTATGCATATCATGTCTTTCATTTGTTTTTATTGCCTTTTCAATAGGAAAAAAACTTCTGTTCAGTGGGAAAGAAGAGTTTCCTTCATGTCCTCAAGCAGTTACAAATTACCATTCATTACTAACTGTACTAACTGTACTAACTGTACTCTCTGCACTAATCTAGATAATAGAAAAATCCATCTATTTCTATTGGTTTTTCTTATCATCGTTGATTGACATATTCTCCTGGTTTTATATATACCTAATCATCTTAATTAGATGCCTTAATTGTGAGTTTTACCTGTGGTGGTGGGTATTTTTTAAATTGTCACTGATACTCTTGAGTTTTGCTGAGATCATCATCATCATCATCATCATCATCATCATCATCATCATCATCATCATCACTGTCATTCCATTGCTCATCGATTTGCTCGAGGGGACACCCGTAATGCCTCCATTGCGAGACTTGTTACTGTTTTTGGCATATCGAATACGCCATGGGTAGCTTGCCAGGCTCTACCGTGTGAGCTGGATACTCTCAGTAACTTGCCTCCATTCTCTAAGAGGAATGGAGGAATCAAACCAGGTTGTCTGGGTGCAAGGCAAATGCCCTACCCGCTGTGCTATGATAGCTCCAGCCCTTACTGAGATGAAGTTGTAAAAATAAACAGGTTCTTTCCAAGTTTGCTTTTATGTTGTATTAAGTGAAACCAGTGCAGACTTCATTAGGACTGATTTTGCCCCACTTCTGAAGCATTAACCTTCATAATCTTCTCAATGACCCATGAATGATGAGATTTTCCACTTTGGTGTGCAGTATCCTGAACCATTATAAGTATTTCATGAGTTCCAGTCTGTTTCCTTTTGGTCCCTTTTATCGTTCTTTCCTCCTCATCTGCATGCATTTTCCTTGAGGCTTACAATGACCATTACGAATTTCAGGCTCTGAGGGAACTCTGTACATTGCTGACATTTTCTCCGCATGTAATCCCCATTCTTCAACATTCTGCTCTAAGGATTTCAGCTTCCTTGGTGTCTCCAGTCCACCAGCTCCAGCCCCACCTCCTCAACTTAAACTGACCACTGTGCTTGATCTGGGTATTTTTCTCTCTAGATTGTAATCTGGGGTACTCAGAGATTCATTTTATCTGCTTCCATTCTCTGAGGAAGTACTGTTTCCAGAATTCAATGCCCCCAAACCATAATTTTATAATCTTTTGTTACTGTTTTAATATTTCTATGGTCAAGAAAGTCTTGATCAAATTTTATTCTACTTATTCAAATTTTATTTATTCATATTTATATTCAAATTTAAACTATCTTGATCAAATCTTGATTATACCTTGAGCAGAAGTCTTGGTGTCTTCCTTTACAAACACATTTTTTTCTTTCTTTCAAACGACTGTGGAAAGTAAGATTGACACTCTAAGAATATTGCATATTTTATATTTCTAAATAAGATAAGCAGTAAACAAGTCACACTTATGTGACTTTCTTCCCTGGGAATAGCAAAAAATGCATATCTTACATTTCTATAACTCTTGTCATTGAATTATGTTTGTCCTGGAGATAAAGTTTAGCTGTAGCCATCCTTTTCTGTTTTAAAGTCTTTTAAATTGATCCCAGTATTATCTGATCAAAATGCCAAATTCGCATCGTTGGTCAATAATCATCTGTGGCCAAGAGTAGACATTGGCATTAATCAGAACTGGATTAGAATCCTGGTTCAACTACCAAATCACAGTAACATTCCTTGAGTTCTTATTATCTGCCCAGGTACTGTGTTAAGGGTTTTATATAAACAGCTTCACTGGTTTTTCATCTAATACCGCAGATGGTATTATTATTGTACCTGAGATGACTGGTATCAGATTCTTGTAGTCAATTGATGATGTTTTCAATGTTATAACTTTTTGTTTACTATAAACTTCAGAACATCTCTGTTAGATGACTCTCCAAAGGAATCAGTTGCCCCAGGAGTGTCCCCAAACAAAAGCAACCACTACCCAGAAGAAGCAATATCGTAGGAATTTCTGAATCTATATGTGAGGTAGAACAGAGATGAGGTGGGGCAGAGAGTAACACATGTAGACAGAGGACCACAGATACTAGCCACTGGCAGAAAAAGCACAGAGAACCTCAAGAAATATATAAAAAATGGTCAAGTGGATCTGAAGACTGAGAAGCCTAAAAGGTTCACTGATTTTTGTCTGCTGTAATTCTGACCCATGCCGTTATTTGTCCTTGTGGTTTTGTTTTACTGTGGAAGATTCTTATCTAAGTATACATACGTTATTCTGAAAAGTAGCATCAAAGAATTTAGCAGCTGAGACTTAAGGGCTCCTGTATATTTTCACACTAATACATGATTAGCATTCTCATTACCTAACTGAAAACCACTAACTCCTCAGCACCATCGCCTTCTTATTTCCTCATACTATTATCCCTTCTCAGAATCAGCAAGTTTGGGGTGAGGCAGGATTTGATCTCTGCTTTTTCAATGTTTTAAAAAAATTTTTTGTTTGTATTTTAGAAGTGCTTTATTGTTATACTTGGTTTTCATAACAATAAAATCAATAATTGTATTGTTTGTAGTTGTAATGTCCTATCAGAACATATGGGATATAGTAAATGTTGTTTTAAGTTCAAGTTCTTTTCAATAAGGGCAGTAATCATTAAACGAAGAAGGTCAAATGAATCAAACTCATCTAAATGAACTAGAAAAAAAAGAACAAAGGAAGCCCACAGTAGGAGTCAAATCATAAAAATTAACAGCTATAATATAGAAGTAAAAAAACAATACAAAATATTAATGAAGCCAAGAGGTTTTTTAAGAATTATAAGAATAAATAATTTTCTAAACTCATATATATGTATATATACACACACCTTATATATATAATATATATCTTTACATGACGTTGTCAAGATGGCGCTGATGCCGCCCAAACCCCTCGCGCTCTCCAGAACCCAGCTCAACATCTCGCCTTAGACAGTGCTCGGCTCAGCACATCAGGCATAGAAGTCTACGCGTGATCGCTGCTGGTATTCTATGCATGATTCCTGATGGACATCACTGGCTGTTTTGCAAGATTCGGGCAGAATGGCATCGGCGGGGCATGGAGAAACCGCAACAACAGCCACACCATCTCTGGGGCCGAGTTGCAGTGCCCGGACATAGAGCCATGGCCGCAGTTGCGCAGTGACTCACCCACTGTGGGGTGCTGTCAGCCAACCACCGGGTGACATGGGACTTGGCGCAGGTGTTTGACCTGGCACAGACCCTCCGTGATAGGGTCCTGCTCTGCCAGCTGCTCAACAACCTCTGGGTACACTCCATCAACCTCAAGGAGATCAACCCAAGGCTGCAGATGGCCCAGGTGCTGCCCAGAGATGCAGGCAGGTGCGTGTTTGTCAGCATGCAGATCCTTACAACATGCCAGTCGACCAAAAGCTTACATTTGGTAGAACTGGGAATGGCTATAAAGACAATTAGAGGTCTCCCCAAAAGTCTCTGTCCCTCTCGGAGAGTCTGGCAAGCTACCGAGAGTATCTCGCTGGCATGGCAGATCCTGGCAAACTACCCATAGTGTACTCGATATGCCAAATAAAGTATCAATGACGGTCCTCATTCCCCTGACCCTGAAAGAGCCCCCAATACACCATCGGTCTACACTAGCATGTGACAGGGATGAATGGAGACATTACTGGTGCCCGCTCGAGCAAATCAATGAACAACGGGATGACAGTGATACAGTGATGTAATGTCCTACATGCTCTCTGTATATAACTTGTTTAATATTTACAAAAATACATTGTAATTCCATTGGCAATGCATAAAGGCATATTCTCCTTTGGTGATTGGAAAAATCCCACAACTGGTTTACTAGAGCTGGGATTCAAACATTTTGACTGTGGTGTTTAGAACCACTATCTTGAAGTGCTCCATGAAGACAAAATTCTTTGCTAAAGCCGGCTACATTGATTTCCACCTAACATGTTCCATCAAATTTCTCACCAATGGATTTATGCCACCCTAAATTGGACGAGTTGGTACCAAATATTTAGTCCATGAACTTGGCTATTCAAATAGTAGAAAGTCGAATTTTTGATAATTTTCTATTCTATGTCATTCCTGATCAGTCATTCCATTTTCTCCATATTTCCTTCCTGGTGCAATGCCCCAGAGCCCAGGTATCTGCCATTTTGACAATTATACATCAAATTGTTTTTAAGAATCCCCTTAGATTATGTAAATATTGATCATGTAAATATTGATTTATAGATTATATAAATATTGATTTTTTAATAGAAATGATCACAAATAATAACATGTAAACTGCAGCTACGCTTTGTATAATATAAAGCTTTGGAGAAAGCAGGTTAATTATTGTAAGAAAATAATATTGAAGTCTCTGGATTTCGTTTTTTCACTTATGTTTGTTATGGTATCCTTGGGGCAACTGTTAGAGATAGAGGTAGGGCCTAGTAGCTAATTCCAAAAGCTTGTATGGCAACTTTTTCTATCAGATTCCTTATCTTAAGAATGAAATAATCTTTGTTTTATCTTAGAAGACGGTATGAAACAAAACATACAAACACAGTTTGAAAATTATTGTCTTGAATATGTACATACATTTAGTATATTGGTTGATAGATGATGCATTCAAATCTGTTCTAATTTTTTGAACTATTTTGGTTTGCTTTGTTTTGGGGTAGTATTTGGTGGGACACTGGGCTTATTCTTGGTTCTCTACTCAGGAATTCTTCCTGACAGTGCTTTGTGGACTATAAACGAGGCTGGAGGCGTGGGTGGGGGATTGGGATGGGTTGTCAGATCAGCTTCTGATGGATGCAAGGCACGCAACATAATCCTTTTCCAGCTCCTGTTTTTTGCACTTTTATGACATTTTTGCTTCATTTTATTTTTATTCCATTCATGATAAAGCTACAATTTTTATTTTATTTTATTTTTAACATAGCACTCAAAGATGTGTTCCAAACCAATAAATTACTAATATAAAACACCATTTCTAAAGCCCGTGCCAACTCTTGGCAGTAATTTTGAATTATTCTTGGTCTGTATGCTATTGTTTAACATTTAGTATACTTCGTTGCTCTTACCATCCCTGTCAAACGAATCTAAGGCTATCACAGTGATACATCTCCCATACATAGCTTCCTATTCTAGATCCTTTTCCTTTACTATCAAACTGCATTTGAATCCAGTTCACGGGAGTACTTTTATAAGCTGATTTGCACTAGAGTGGCTGTGATTATCCTTGAAGTTGGCTAGACCTGTCTGACCTTGGGAACAAGTTTTATTTAACAGAGACCTAAACATACTTAACCTTCATCCCCCCAAATTTACCTCCGAGAAATTTTTGTCACCAAGAAGAGAAAAAAAGGATGATATCTCTGGGTTTGATCTACTAATGATGGACCAAATTGTTTGTTTTAATGTTTACACATGACAGCACATAATGGTGGCATTTGCAATTGTTGTATGCCTCCTTTCTCATTCTTAGTATGAAGAATCAAATCAAGTTGGGGCTTGTTTGGGGGAGCCCAAGGGGCACATATAGTTAGAAATAAAACAGTAGTTTACTTTCCTTGCTTATCCTACTAGGATATAAAAGACACTTCCAATAGTGTTTGTTTTCTTTTTCCTGGAAGTCTTTAGACAGAAGATAATTCGCTAATGTTCTAATCAACTCAAATTTATACTTTAAGAATTCTAAGCTTAATGTTAATTCTGATCTCTGCTTAACTGAATTTTTCAAATGACTCGAATTAAAGGGATATTTCCTTTTACTAATGGATAAAAGTTATCAGCATGTGCTTAGTTTTATAGTTCTGCTGGCATGGATGTGGATGAATTTAACATATATTTATTTATTTTGGCTACATTAAGTGAATCTGCCTCTTTCAATTCATGTGTTCTACTAATGATGATGCAGGTTTTTATTTGATTTGGTTGTAAATGTATAAAAGGACAGGAGGAATTTCAGTTGTCAGGATAATTCCATTCAATTTCTCATGCTCTCCCAAAGGTTCTGCAGAGTTTAAATATGTGAAATTGTTTTGAAAGATTTTAACTTCCTTTTCCCCTCCCCACCCCCTTAGGCAGCTGTGCTGTTTCAAAAGAGTCATTTCCTGGAATTTTATTGGAGTATTTTTACTGGCTTATCAGTAGCACTATTATTCTCTTACGTATCTAAGAGGTGATAGAAATGATGCAGAAAAGTCAATAATAGTATCATAATTTTGTAATGATCTATTTTTGGCCTCTCTACTACCTCTTCAAGGCTATTTGTTAGTAAGTTTCTAGGTCATGTGTTTAGGTTTGGTATTTTGATAAAAACCCATTTAGCCTCACATACACTGGGATGCATGATTCCTCAAAGGAGCTAAGGAAGGATATAGGTTAAGACTAAACTTGGCTTTGATAATAGAAAATCAACTCTAGAAGTGTAATTAGACAGGGTTCTGTTTAATTTTTGCTCTCCCTCTAGCACATTAGAATAGTCAACCCTGCCACCTGGACTGTTTGGTTGTCCAGGGAAGCCATTCAGGGCCTGAGTGTGTTTCTGGAATTCTGCCCCATCATCCCTACTGTGTGGTTTCCATCCCTGTGGTTGAAAGATAAGAAATCTACCTGGAGTCATTCAAGGAAGGGAAGGTTCTAGGCAAAAGCACATACCAGCGGATGTAGTGCTTAATCAACGAGAAAGCAAGAGCTTTCCTAGAAGTTGAATTGAATATTTATTTGCTTATATCTGGTTATCAAGAACTAGGTTGCATGGCTAAGAGAGTCTGGGAAATGTCTTGACTCAATCTTAAGCACACTCAATAAGGGTATTTTGTAAAGGAAGAAGGATATGTGGGTAATAGGTAGATAACTAGCAACGTCTATCAAGAAGGGACACAGAGAAAAGGAAATTAGTAGAGAGCAAATACAACAACTCTAATCTAAAGGTCAATCTTGAAGCTACCAGTGTAAATATAAAGTATTTCTTTGAAACACCTGGACTTGAGCCTGTGAAACTTGCAATTTTGAATTTACAGACATGGAAAACTGAAAAGTGTCCACAAATCATTGATGGGTGGTTTTCAGAGAGGTGTACTCAAAACTTCAGAGGCAGGAAGAACATTAGAAAGGAAACTTGCTAGTTTTACAATGAGAATTTTGCCAATTGAGTATACCAAATATTGATGTTCTCTCACATACAACTATCTCCTTGTAAACAAATGTGTGTGAGATGTCAAATCATTAGAAAGAAATCAAAGGGGGGGTGTGATGATAAACTTAGTGTAATAAAGCCATGAAGCCACTGGAGCCTGGGATTCCCATCTTCCTATGTTCTGCAGATAATAGTATCCAGGAATAAAAGACTGGGTCCTTTATGCCCAAGCAAATTCAAGATGGATTGCCTGTAATTGCACATCTGGGCTCTTCTTTCCTTGGCTTCATATTTTGATGAATTCTTCCTCCCTCCTTCCTTTTTAGAGTAGCATGAGGGATTAAGCTCAGGGGTCTCATGCATTGAAGGCATTTATTCTAGAACTGAAGCACAACCCAAATCTTCGTAACGACTTGTCTTGATTGTCATACATATTTTTTTAAAAGTCCCACATTTTAATTACGGTATTGTCATTTACAATACCATTACCAATAGTTGCATGCACACATCCTTCCAACAGCACCCTCCCATACCAGAGTGCTTGCTCACCTCCACAAACTCCTCCCATCTACCCTTTCCTCTTTAGCTAAGCTCAGTTATTTCTGTAGACCAACTCCTCGGATGTTTTGTTTGTTTGTTTGTTTGTTACCATTTGATATGCCAGAAACAGTAACAATAAGTCTCACAATGAGACGTTACTGGTCTTACTGTTACTGTTGATTCCTTAAGCTGTATATTTTATATATCCCATTATGAGAGAGATTATTGTTTATGTTACTTTCTTTTTTATTTCACTCTGCATGATCTATAGTTCCATTCATGTAGCAGTACATTGCATGCTTTCATCTTTTCTTACAACTACAAACTTTTCCTAAGTGTATATACACCACAACTTCTTTTTTTTTTTATTTTTTTTTATTTTTTTTTTAATTTATTTATTTTTAATTAGAGAATCACCGTGAGGGTACAGTTACAGATTTATACACTTTTGTGCTTATACTTCCCTCATACAAAGTTTGGAACCCATCCCTTCACCAGTGCCCATTCTCCACCACCCGTAAACCCAGTGTCCCTCCCACCCTCCCCAATCCCATCTCCCCCCCACCCCACCCTGCCACTGTGGCAAGGCATTCCCTTCTGTTTTCTCTCTCTAATTAGCTGTTGTGGTTTGAAATAAAGTACACCACAACTTCTTGATCCATTCATCCATACTTGAACATTTGAATTGTTAACACATCCTGGCTATTAGACTAAGGGCTACAATGAACATACGTCTGCATACATATAATCCTTTTGAATTAATGTTTTTGTGTTTTGGGAGTAGATGCCAAGAAATGATATCACTGGCTCATATGGGAGTTCTGTTTTTTAGTTGTTTTGTTTGGGTCACACTGGCTATACTCGAGGCTTACTCGAGTTATTACAGTGGAGAGAGTGCAAGGCAAGCACCTGATCTACTCTACTATCTCCTGAGCTCCTAATTTTGCTTTTTTTGGGGGGGGGCTTTTAATTTTTTAAAATTTATTTATTAGTGAGTCACAGTGAGGGTACAGTTATAGATTTATACATTTTCGTGCTCATGTTTCCCTCATAAAAAGTTCGAGAACCCATCCCTTCACCAGTGCTCATTCTCCACCACCAATAAACCCAGCATCCCTCCCACCCCCCCAATCCCATCTCCCCCCGCCCCCCGCCCTAATTTTGCTTTTTCTTGAGAAATTGCCATACTGATTTTCCTAAAGGTTGAACTAGATTGACTGTTTTATTATTCACTTACACAAAAATTACTCAAACTGTTATTTCAGTCAGTATTTAAAAAAAATAAACCTTCATGAGAAAAGAAAATCCTTGTCCACGTTGAACAAAATTATATTGGAGGAGGCATTGTTTTTGAGTTGCTTTGCCCTGAGTTTCAGTTTCCAAGAACCTATTGAGGATTAAACTAATTTATCATGTTAATATTTTAACTCTGGTTTTAACCTGAAGTCTTTTAACCTGAAGTCTTTATCTGGTCAATTAGTCAGCTTATGGGATAACATACAAAAGTGAGGGCAGATAACTTGACAAGGGGTAGTGGTATATTCTGGGCTTAATGGTGGAGAAATGTGTGACCATGATTAGAATAATGTTGCTTTGCCTATAGCTCTAGGTAAAGGTTAGTTGACAAAAGCTGGGGCCTTTGGTGAAGGAATTTATTTTGTTTGTTTCCTAATTTAAACACTGTGGTTTGCAAAGATGTTCATAATGCAATTGTTCTGGCATTCATTGTTTGAACACCAATCCCACCACTAGTGTGGCCTTCCCTTCACTATGATCCCAGTACCCCTCTCCCAACCAGGCCAGCCCACTTACTGTCACTGTCACTGTCATCCTGTTGCTCATCGATCTGCTCAAGTGGGCACCAGTAACATCTCCATTTTGAGAATTGTTGTTACTGTTTTTGGCATATCGAATACAACATGGGTAGCTTGCCAGGCTCTGGCGTGCGGTCGAGATATTCTGGGTAGCTTGCTGGGCTCTCTGAGAGGGGCGGAGGAATCGAACCTGGGTGGGTCGCATGCAAGGCAAACGCCCTGCTACTGTGCTATTGCTCCAGCCCCCAGCCCACTTAGTAGGCACAAAATAACATATTATTTGTTACCAAAAAGGGCAAATGGAATTACTAAAAAATAGTTCTGTAGCACTGTAGCACTGTCATCCGTTGTTCATTGATTTGCAGGCACCAGTAACGTCTCATTGTGAGACTTATTGTTACTGTTTCTGGCATATCAAATATGCCATGGAGAGCTTGTCAGGCTCTGCCGTGCGGGTGGGAGACTCTTGGTAGCTTTCTGGGCTCTCTGAGAGGGCTGGAGGAATCAAACCCGGGTCAGGCGCGGGCAAGGGCAAAAAATAGTTCAGTAAAAGAAAATTTGTGAAAATTGTTATATCTCACAATGATGTTATTAAAGTCATTCAAGATTTACTGAGTTATTTGTTGCTAGTTGAGCTTTCTGTTTTTGTTTATTGGGCTTAGTGGACTTTTACGCTACTTTTCCATCTAATTTGTTGTGTTCTTACTGGGCTGTCAGTATTGTGGAATTTGGAGGTGGCATGTGGTTGCATACTGCAGGAGCTGTAGAACTGGGAAGATTCTTTGACTTGGCAGCTCTTGAGATTAGTCATGAGTATGTGAAGCTGGGCCATGTACATGCTGGGGTCTTTGGACCGTGTGAGTGGCTGCTGGGGCTTTCAGCAGTTTGAGGGTACGGGACTGTGGGGAGTGGAGACTGCCTCCCTTCCCACTTTGCGAAGGCCCTAGAGTTTTCAGTCTCGTGTGCCTGGTAAAGGAATTTAGACCCAGTCCCCCACAGCAGGGAGCAGAGAGATAGCTGAGTTCCGGCTGATGCCTCTCATCATTCAAGTGAAAACAGAAATGAGAGCAGAGGAAGCCACACCAGAACCCTGCTTTCTGGGGCACAGAACAGGGTGCAGAAGGTGGAGAAAGAAAGAAAATCTGAAGGTGGATTATGGTAATACACATATCTCTCCTCTAACCCAATGTGTTTTAATTTACAGCTTTAAATCTCAGAGGCCAATGATTCTATGCTTTTTCAAAAGACTTTCTACAGATGGTGGCCTTGTGTATAGAATGGGCTTTTGTGATGGGAGGCGAGAGGGAAAGGGCACAAGTTATGCCCATGCCTATTTTATATTCTTGTGTATTTTTGTATTTCTTCCTATGTTTGTAGTCATTCTATTCTCTCAGGTAGCTCTTTTGCAATTTATCAAATTTCCCTTCTTATCTGGCTTCTAGGAAGCTATAGATAATTCTGTCACTCATTTTATTATTTCTTTGAATAACTGTGAGGTACACAGAAAGGTGTTCATGTCACACAATATTCCATTACCCATCCCTTCACGTGTACATTTCCCACCACCAGTGTCCCCAGTTTCCCTCCTTCCAACTCTCATCCCCAGGCTGCCTCTATGGCAGATACTTTTTCTCTCTTTTGCTCACACTCTTTCTCTTTCCTTTGGGCATTACATCATTCATTTTAATTAGGAATGTATTTTGAGGGGCACAGTGATAGTACAGCCAGTAGGGCATTTACCTTGTACACAGCCAACCCAGGTTTGATCTCTGGCACCCCATATGGTTCCCTGAGCACCATTAGAAGTGATTCCTGAGCATAGAAACCTGAGTAAATCCTGAGTACTGCCAGGTGTGGCCCAATCCCCCACAAAAAAATATGATTTGTGATGTATGTCTATCTATCTATGTAAGTATATCTATACTAGCTCATCTCTTATTCCATTGTATTCTATCTTCCATTTATTATTTACATACATACACATATATGCATACACAGTTGTCATGTTGGAACATGAGGAGTCCTAGGTCAGGATTTTTCAACCTTGTCAGTAATATTTTGGGTCAGAGAATTATTTGTTGTAACTGAAAAATATGGCATACTTATTTGCAATAAATGTATGCTTGTCTTGTGCTTTATAGGATGTTTCACAACATCTCAGGCCCCTACCCAGCAGATACCATAACGTCACTTCCACAACACCTGTCACAAACACTCAATATTGGTATGTCTTATAGTGCAAAACTGTTTTCTACTGAGAACCATTGCTTTAAGAGAGTGAAGTGGGATATAGCAGAGGGTAAATAAAAGTGTTATGACACCTTTGCTTTTTTTATTTTTATTTTTTCTAATTTATTTATTTTATTGAATCACCCTGTGGAAAGTTACAAAGCTTTCAGGCTTATATCTCAGGTATACAATGCTCAAACACTCGTTCCTTCACCAGTGCACATATTCCACCACCAAAGACCCCAGTATACCTCCCACCTCCCCCCCCACTGCCTGCGTAGCTGATAAGTTTCACTTCACTTTCTCTTTACCTTGATTACATTCCATATTTCAACACAAAACTCACTATTGTTGTTGGCGTTTTCCCCCCCAAAAAACAGCCCTGCTGAAGGGCTGCATTTGGAAGGAAGCATTTGATAATTAGTTTTCCATTACTGAGAATGAAGAGATATGACGTCACGCGGCTGGTTTGGGATTTCTGTATTTTAGTATTTTAGTAACTAAGTCCAGGGAGATTTATGTTAGAAATTGCATCATTTCCCTTCCTGGGGCAGCATGGGGCTATGGCTTAGTTCACAGTCTAGAGACATTTCTGTGAGCAGCTGCTGGTACCAAAAGTGATCTAGCTGGCCTCCAGATCGTGGTTGATCAGCTGCAGAGTGGACACACAAACATGTGGCCACCCGGGTTACATCTCGGCAGAGAGCGTGCCGGTATCGCCTCCGTCTCGAGATCACGCATGCGTCCCACTGTTGCAAGTTCATACCTCTTTTTTTTTTTTCCCTTCCCACGCCTCCAAGTTCGTACCTCCTTAATGGTCCTTATGAATGGCGGACGCCACGCCATCTTTCCCTGAAAAGAGAAAAAAAAGCTGAGAAAGGAAGACCTTTCCCCTCCTCGGCCGGTGTGGGGCTTTGGCTTAGTTCACAGTCTAGAGACATTTCTGCAAGCAGCTGCTGGTACCGAAAGTGGTCTAGCTGGCCTCCGGATCGTGGTCGATCAGCCGCAGAGCGACCACACAAACGTGTGGCCACCCAGGTCACATCTCGGCGGAGAGCGCACCTTTGCTGGTTTTATCAATTCTACACTCTCCCCCTTCCTTTCTTTTTAACAACAGATTTATTGAAATATAGTGTAGAATTTAACTCCTGTAATAAAACTTTAAAAAATTATGTGTTACAGTCTATAATCCCCGTGCAAAAATAACCTGCATAACAAAACTGTCAAGATGCATTTTTCCTGTCCTTTGCAATCATGTGACAATGGCTGAAGCTTGATATGTATGTTTGTGACTCAGCACCAAGTACAAACATCCCAGGTTCAAGATGAATGCACTAAAACTTATCTGGACTGTAGGGATTAATTACACCAGGCTAGAAATCTTCTGTCAGCTTTATGACACAAATACAATTTTTAGCATTAGCTCTGATAACATATTCTCAACTTCAATATATGCAATAGAGTGGGGGAAAATTGGGGTACAACTAATCTGGCATTTCAGAAAATCTCATGTCATCTGATTAGGCGATCTTGACACAGACTTAAAATGAATGCCTCTTTTATGTATTTTTTGTTTTATCTGAACTTCTGAATTCTCTTGTGATTCTTACAAATGTAACTCCATCATCTTGTCCAGCAGATGTTTTCTTTAATAAAATCATTCCAAAACTTAGGGTCTTAAAACCAGTCATAAATTTACAGAGTTTACCTGGAAGGTTTTTCTATAGATCAGATCACTCAAGATGACTCTCTCACATGACTCATGTGTGGCTAACTATTGGCTGATTGCTCTTACAGGGCCATGACTGGAAAGCCTATTTCATGTGTTCCACACTGGACTTTTCATAGGATGGTGACTATTTCTTGAAAGGACTGTCCTAAGAGTGAACATCAAAAAATAATTGGAAATTGTCAGTCTTTTTGCACATCCAATATTGACAATCACTTGTGCAGTGTTCTCTTAGAATTACAGGTCCATGAGTTTCAAAAAAATGTATAAGGTAAGTAAACACCTTTTTCAATGAGAGTAGGAAAAATTTTCTGGTTGTTATTTCACTGCAGCCTCCAGATGGTTTTTTGAAGGCGCAAAACTTTTTTATACTTGAATCCTACACTGATGTTTCAGTTGTCATGAAATCTTCTGTGCATATAGCACTTCTGTAACAAATTTGATTCTTGATCCATTAAGTTCTTATGCTCCAGTATTGCCTTGTTCCTTCTCTTCTTTTTTATTTTCTTTTCCAGATCTTAGACTTTGTGGGCCTCTCAGATTAGAGGCTACATTATTTTCATCTTTCACTTCAAAAATTGGATAAGCATTAGGGGATGTCATGCATGTCCTCTACGTTCCAGGAAGTATTTACTCTCATAAATAATAGATTTACCTTCAGAAAAGTTCTTCCCAATGGAGGTAGTTTTGGTAGTTTTAATCCATAATCATTTTTGGAAAAAGTCAATTGGCAGTTTTCCATGTTGATGAAACCAGTTTATCTTTATTTATTTATTTATTTTTGCAATGCACAAGGCAAGTGCCTTACCATTGTAATAGCTCTCTGGCCCCCGCATGTTTATACTAGCTTGGTCATACCTCAAGGTTTAACCCTCCACATTTTTAACAACTAGTGAATGAATATTTAGAGAAAAAAAGAATTAAGGCAACAGAAATGCAGTGAATGATGTTTCCTGAACTGGCTTCTAAAACACAATCACATGACTATCTTTTCACACTACCTTTGGTCCATGGGATAAAGTCCAAACTCTATAGGTAGTGCAAGAGTCCTTTGCAATCTAACTTCGTTTATTTCATTTTCTAGTTTCGGTTTTTATTCTTTTGCTCTGCCTCTCCTATATGCTCTAACGCAGTACTCTTGGGTGTGGCCTGAAGACTATCTGCATCACTATTAAGAAGGAAGACCTTTGGGTTCTACTCAGCTCCATGAAATAAGAATCTTTGCAGTCAGCCCAGAAATGTGTTTTGACAAAGCACCAAAAACACTGCAAAGATGTGGAAGGAATAATGTCATTAGGATGTCGTTCTAGAGGTTTATGGTGGAAGGAAAGAGAAGTCTTGAAAACCATGCACTAGTAGATACGAACCCCAATCCTTTCACGACCTATTCTCAATAGTCCTTTCCACACATCTCACTAAATATTTATACCTCATCATGAACCTGGAATTCCTGGAATAGCCATCAGAATCCTACCTCTGTTGCATTTTCTCTTTCCTCCCTGCGCCTTGGGGCTTCATTCTTCCCAGATACTACTTCCCTTCCTGATTGTACTTCTTTGTGAGTCATCACTTGCACCCACTTCCTCACATTTTCACCCACGTCACTTCTCTCTATATGTTGAATCCAAGTGTCCTTAAGTTCCACAACCTATGAGTGCACATACACACAGTCACAAAAGAGGAAATACCTCATGTTATTAATGAGGTAGGTTAGTAAGTTTTCTTGACATTTGCCCTTGGAGTGCTCACAAATGAGTCGCACAAGCTCTATGCGGCTACTGTCACCAAACCCACAGTCGTCTTTTTCTGCACCAGAACTCCAGGATCAATAGCAGAGACCTATCCCACACAGCATTCAAAACCCATTCCAATTGGCTGGCATAACCCCATTGTAGCCCAGTCTTCCTTTAGATGAAAAAGTACAGCATAGCTGGGGGCGAGGAGGGGGAGAGGGGAGAGAGAGAGAGAGAGAGAGAGAGAGAGAGAGAGAGAGAGAGAGAGAGAGAGAGAGAGAGAGAGAGAAAGAGAGAGAGAGTGCTTTGACTTCTAGAGGCATTTACTGCCTTGGGAACATAATTTAAAAACTGGACAAAACTTAATAAACACCAGAATAAGCCCCCCAGGATGCAAGCTTGACCTGGACTGGGTAAGAGTTCGCAGTCAGAACCCCCTGGAACGCTCGGGTCCAAAGGGCCTGGCAGTCACAGCTTACAGGGGACCCCTGTCACCCGATGTGTTTCCATTACAAGGTAGGCCCACCAGTGACTAAGTCCTGCAAAACCCTACACGCACTTCCGTCAGCTTCACCTGCAAACCCGGGTGCAGGCCCCCCTAAGAGATGGCAGAGGAGATATACCTTGTCCCTGGGGGTCTTCACGAGCGACCCCCACAGGACCGACCCCCCCACAGGCCCCGTGTGTGGGGGAACCTGAGACGGGCCCCGGTCCACCTGGCTGTGATCCGCTGCGTCCAGAGGGGCTCTCGCCGCCCCAGCAGGAGTTCCGGGGGTCTGGGGCAAGACGGGGGGCGCGGGGCGGCTTGAAGGCCTTTCCCTTTCCGCCCCCGGGAGGGGACGCGCCCGGGGTCCTCGAGGGGCCTCGAGTGCGGGCAGGCAGCAGGCGGTGCTCGGTCGAAGATGCCGCACGCGCTGAAGCGGCGGCGCCTGTGTGCCTCAGCTCGTCTCCCGGAAGCCCGCGCGGTCCCGCCTCGCATTGTCTCGCGTGGGTTTGGCCCACCGCCGCCGCCGCCACCCGCGCGGGGATCCCGCGGCGCCTCGAGGCCTCGCGGGCGGCGGGGGCGGAGCTTCGAGGCCTCGCGGGCGGCGGGGGCGGGGCCTCGAGAAGGGGTGGAGGGAGCGGGGCCTCGAAAAGGGGGAGGAGAGAGGTTGGGCTACTGGGGGCGGGGCTTCGCGGTGAGGGGGCGGGGACTCGAACGAGAGGGCGGAGCTCCGGCGCGGGGAGGCGCCTCGTGAAGGGGCGGCGGAGCGGAGTTGAGCAGCCGGGGGCGGGACTCCGCGGGGAGGGGGCGTGGCCCCGCGGGAGGGGGCGGGGCTCCGGCGCGGGGAGGCGGCGGCGGCCGCGGCGGCGGGGCGGCGGGGCGAGGGCGGCCGGCGGCGGGGAGGGAGTGAGTCACCTGACCGCTGCCCGCGCCGCCCGTCAGGCTCGCTGGCTGCCGTCAGTCGGGCCGCCTCGCGCCTGGGCTCCGGTGAGTGGCTCGGCCGTTCGGGCGGCCGCGGCCCGGCTCGCGGGTTGGCGGGACGGGGCGCGCGCGCGCGGGTGCGCGCGGGGCGCAGGGGGATGGGCGGCCGCGCGGGCCTGGGAGGGGGGGGCGGGTCCGGCCGCGGGGGACCCCCCGCTGCTGCGGCGGCAGCGGCGGGCGGCCTGGGCGCGGGGGTGGCGGGGAAGCACCGCGCCGGGCCGGCGGGGGGCGGCTGCGCTCCGCGTTCCTGGAAGTGGCCGCGTCCGCCGGAAGGGGCGAGCGGCGCGCGCGGCCCGCGCTGTTGTTTACCGGCCCGCGCTGTACTTTACCCCGCGCGCCCGCGGCCCGGCGGGCTGGGAGGTGCCTGGCGGCCGCGCCGGCCCGCGCACCCTCCGCGCGTCCCGCCACCCCCGCGCCCAGCCCCGGCCGGTGACCTCTCCGTGGCCCCCTTCCGTCGGCGAGGCCGGCGCACCCCTGCTCCCCCTCTGGACTGTCGGCGCGGCCGCCTCTCCTGTGACCAGCGGGGCCGTTTGCGCCTGGGCGGTGCGGGGTTCGTGGTGGGTGGTGGAGCGGGGCCAGTGCGTGGCCGCTGGGGCGCACGCCGCACCTTGGCGGGGCCGGTCCCGGGAGATCTTGGGCTTTCCTTTGTTGGGAGTTGTGGCTCCGCCGTCCCCGAGACTCCGCACCCCCCAGTGGCGGGGAGAGTCGGGGCGCTGAGCAGGGATCCCCCCGCCTCTACTCCTCCACCCCCTGCTCGGGGGGGGGGGCGGGCCGGCCCGCGTATGCGTATTGGGCTTTGGCCTTGGTGCCCGGCCGTTTTACAGGTGCTGGGGACCGAGGAGGAAAGGAGGGGGGTATGGCTTTTGTGCCCCGGGAGCCTGGCGCGTGGAGGGCGCGCGGCGCCTAGGTGGAGCGTCGTAGTGACTGGGGATGACACGCACTTGTGTGTGTCGGGGTGGGGACGAGCCACGGTGCCACGCCACGAGGACCAGCGCTTCGACCCCTCTCTCGAAAGCAGAACCTTAGGGGTTGGGGCAGCAAACCCAGACGGGATGCCCCTGCGATGCTATTGTTCCCAGTGTCTTCTGTGCGTCTCTCCACGCCTCCCCCTGGCAGCCCTGAGGGTTTGCATTTGAGGCCTCCCTGGGACCCTGGTCTGGGATGGAGCCTTTGGGCGCTCCCCAGGTCCCGCAGAAATGGGAAGAGGTTGGCCCGCGCGCACTTCCAGGCCTTGGTAGTTGGTGGCAGGGGGCAGGGCTGGGCTTTGTAGGCACTTGCCACTCCTGCCTTGGGGTTCAGGAAGCCTCTGCAGAGGGCTCCTGGTGAGTCAGCTTGGGGTCCGATGACTCGGGGTTGGTGATTGCATCCTGGAGTGTTGTTCAACCCGTGGCACAGTCAAGTGGGTTTCCCATCGTTCCAGTTGGTTGGCTAAAGGTAGGGTGACTCCTTAGAAAAGTTGGGTTGCTGAGTCATCCCCCCAGCCTGGGAGGTAATGAGGAACAGCTGGTGCAGATCTGCTCATCACATGCTTCCACTGTAAACGGCCAGGGAGCCGCGCTTGAGGCGGGCTCAGAGGGCCCCGGGGTCCTTGTCCGTGCTCTCCTGGCCAGGACATGCAGCCCCACATGGTAGAAAGTGGCCAAGGAGCGCTGAAGTGCGCTTTAAGCAACATGGGACCTGATTTGTGGCTGGCGGGGAGAGGAAATGTAGCCGCTCGCAGTAACCTCCCCACGGGGTGGAAGCCCAGATGTGTGCGGCGCTGCCACTAGTGTTTTGGGTTTCTGACTCGTGGGTTCTGTTATGTTTGGATGCATCAGAAAGTGAGCTTAGGGTTTTTTTTTGGGGGGAGGGGGTTCGTGGAGATTCCACGAGGATACCACTGGAGTCTTCCTCTTGGTTTGCAGTGGGCGGGGGAGGGGCTCGGCTGGTCACATAGATGAGTAGTTTCAGGTGGTAGAAACATGGGCAAGGAGAATGTGGACCATATATATTTGTTTCATTCTTTTACAGTTCTACTCTTGATGGTTACTTCTTGCTTTAAAGTTAGCACTTGCCCAAAGCATTCCAGTCTTCGGTGGTTAACAAAGTTTAGGAATGAAACATGGGGGGCAGGGAGAGAGAGTGAGTGAGAGAGTGTGTGTGTGTGTGTGTGTGTGTGTGTGTGTGTGTGTGTGTGTGTGTGGAGAGTATTATGGATACTTTAGAGACCATTATCAATAGTAATTAAAGATTTTGCATCTGTTTTGGTGTTCCTGCTTTTTGGGCCACACCCCTCTCTGCTCAGGGCTTACTCCTGCGTCTGTGCTCAGGGATCACTCCTGGCAGTGCTCAGGGAATCATATGCCATGTGCATGCTGGAACCCAGGTTGGCCACATGCAAGGCCTGCACTTACCCGCTGCACTGTCAGACCTGGATATTTTGAATTTGTGTAAACCTGTTTTTGTGTTTCTAAGTTTGGGACTAGAAATTAATCAGAATTTTCTTTTTCTTTTTCTTTTGGACGGGGGAATATTAGACACTGGGGGACTATAAGAGCAAGTCTAAGGTGAGATGCAAAGTTGCAAAATGATTCACTCATTGAAAATATTAACTTACATAGCTACAGTTTCACTTTATGTAAAAAAAGACATTCGCTGTAAGATACAGATACAGAGGCATTTGCAAATTCTGGAATGTCATGCCCCTTTTGCTTACCGCTGTCTTTGACATACATAGCTGTGTATGTTGTATACACAATCCTTGCCCATAGCTGCAGTGCTTTTAAGTAGACTTAAAATTTCTTCTTATTCTATGGACTGGAGTGATAGATCCTTGCCCATAGCTGCAGTGCTTTTAAGTAGACTTAAAATTTCTTCTTATTCTATGGGCTGGAGTGATAGGAGAGTGGGTAGGGCATTTGCCTTGCATGCGGCCACCCTGGGGTTCGATTCCTCCAATCCTCTTGGAGAGCCTGGCAAGCTACCAAGAGTATCCTGCCTGCAGAGCCTGGCAAGCTACCTGTGGCATATTCACTGTGCCAAAAACAGTAACAAGAAGTCTCACAATGGAGATATTACTGGTGCCCGCTCGAGCAAATCGATGAGCAAAGGGATGACTGATACAGTGATACAGTGAAAATTTCTTCTTAGGAGCAGTCATTCTTTCAGAATGTTACTAATAATTGTGTACTTTATTTCATATGTAATATTAAAGATGAAATTTTTCATATACTGTACTTGAAGTATAAATCTGAGTGTTTCTTATTTGTTGGTGTCTGGGATGGAAATACAACAAATAAAAAATAAAGTGTCACCCTGCCATTACAATTGATACTGTCTTTTTTTTCCTCCCCCCAAATTTGGAGTCCAGTCAGGTTGGTTGGTTTTTATGTGTATGGCCTGAAATACAGACATAAAAAAAGATATGGGAATGCCTGAAAAATAATCTACCCTTTGAAGTGTGATTTCTGTATAACACTAATCACAATTTAATCACTATTAAAACATTGTTTTTGAAAGTACTTTGTGCTGTTACTCCTTGAAGACTTTATTATTTTTTTTTGGAGGGGGGGTTGTTGTCAGGTGTTAATACCCTTTTAACAAGGGTTAATGAGTGCATGTTCAGCGAATCTGTTGGAAAACATCCTCTGGTGAATACGATTTTTTTCTTCAGAAAATCAAACTGCCGGGGGATGGTCAGTATTTACCGTCTGTTACTCCTTCAAGGCCACATCACATGCCTTCGACACTACTGTACTGTGAGAAATGATGTCAGAGTAATAGTGGTAAATGCCTTTGAAATGACCAGTTCTTCTCACAATGCTCTTTTCTTAGATGCTTGTGGTTTGGGGGCCCCCACCTAGTATTTTGACTAGTGCTCTGTTTGGGGGAAAATCGCTTTAAATCTTCAACTCCAATGTCCTAAGGGCATTGTTAAGTGGAGGGTCTATTTTACACCCAGGGTAGGTGATTTCTGGAGCTTTTTACTTAACCCTGTGACAGGTAGTCTGCTGAAGCTCTCAGTGGAGGTGGATGATTTGAACACCGTCCGAATCCAGGGCTCTTGGAGCGAGTAAACACTACAGAGGGTGCAGATAATATATATACTTGCATAGCCGTGAGGTCGGGGCTTCTGGCTTATTCACGGCAGAGCTTTGACAGAGTTGTTGGAATTTATAGTGATTCATTAAACTTGGATTTGATGATTGTACAATTGACAGAAAAGCGGTAAGCAAAGTGTTTGAGGTGGGGGATGTGGAGCCGCACTGCTTAAGCAGAACTGTTCTTTTCCTGCCTTGTTATCTTTTTCCTGCACATTATTTTTCTCATTTTAAGGTGGGAGTGAAGCATACGAAAAACTGTCTCGTGGATCAGGACTGCTTAAGCTCTTTCCTCAAGTAACTTTCATATGATCCTGGGTATGTAGATTTCACAGGCCCGGGTCTCCAAGAGACGTTAGCTCTGGTACTAAATCATAAATTTATCTGAAGGCACATTTGTACATTTGTAAAAATCTTGCATGCCCCTCTGCATGGGGTCATGACCCACAATTTGAGAAACTGGGTCACAGAGATGAAGACCTTGTCAGTCGCCCTTCGGTGGTTAGACGCTACGGGGTGGTGGTGTCTGTGCCACAGAATTCTGGTCGTGTTGCACAGCCCTTGATCCTGGAGGAGACGGAGCTTGTGGCTGGGCTGCGGGTGGCAGCGACTGGAACACCAGATCACATGGACATCTGATGAGGTCAGCAGGTTTTAAACTAACGCCAGCTTCTGAAGGCCAGGCACATGCGACAGGATTTTCACGAGTGGCGTTAACAGCCTCCATTGACTTTCGAAGAAATAAAAACACTTGCCACTCATTCTGTAGCCTGATTTTTGAGCAGAGGGTGTTGTGGCCCAGCAGGTGTGGTGCCCTGTCCCCCTGCCCTGTCCTCCTTCCCTGTCCCCAGAACTCTTTCTCAGCCCGGTCCCAGATCTCTTGGTTGGAAACAGTGGACATGTCCATGTGCCTGCCTGTAAATGTCGTATTTTCCTCGAATGGTCGGTGTGTGTCCTAAGATACACAAACTGTTCGTGGTAAACAGTGGATATATTTATTACATGGCTTCTGATACTACTAATTTAGAAAGGTGGTGACAAACTTTTTTTTTTTTTTTTTTTTTTTTTTGCTTTTTAGGTCACACCCAGCGATGCTCAGGGGTTACTCCTGGCTTTGCACTCAGGAATTACTCCTGGCAGTGCTTGGGGGACCATATGGGATGCCGGGGATCGAACCCGGGTCGGCCGCATGCAAGGCAAACGCCCTACCCGCTGTGCTATTGCTCCGGTCCCGACAAACTTCTTTTTAAATATAAAATATTCAGTTAGAGTCTAAGTTTCCTGATGAAGATGATTCTTGTCTTCTGTGGGTGCTGAAGGTGCCGTGGCTGTGTGTCCAGTAGGGTGTTGTTGCACTGGTGGTGTAATAGAGATTTGTACAGTTCTGTGATGTTGAAACTTGGAATTTTTTCCCTTGCTTTGCTTTTTTTGGGCCGTATCCTGCAATGCTTGGGGTTTTCTCCTGGCTCCGCACTTAGGAATTACTGCTGGCGGTGCTCCAGGGACCATATGGGATGGCGGGGCAAATGCTCTCCCCACTGTATTCTCTCTCCAGCACTAGAAACGGGAACTTTTAACCTGTTGTAGGGAGAGCACGTTATGTGTTTACTGCTGCAGTTATGTTTTGTGCGGTGAGATGAAAACTCTTGATTATCTAGAGTTCTGCTTTCACCGTTGATGTATTAAGGAAGCGTGTGGAATCAAAGCTTGAGTTCACCTCCCAGGGTAGAAGAAGTGTCCTGGCTTCATTTTGCCTGTAATTGACTCACGATTGAATTGAGCAAGGTAATGTTTTGGGTTGCTGATTACTGAATGACTCTCTGGTGCTTCTGATACATTTTATTAATAGCCTTATTAAAAAATCCTTTTTTTAAAATTTAGGGTCAGATTTAGAGAAAATTAGGTTGAATATTAAAAATTGCTTCATGAACATAAGGAACAAAGAAATAGAGTTGTCCCACCTGTATGTGGAGGGGTGGGGGTGGGGGTAGGGGTGGGGATTGGGGTTCGAGGGATGTGGTGAGGCTGGGCTGCAGGGTTCTGATTGAGAGGGTGTTTCCTAAGGCAGTTGGATCTGTGTGCAAATCGTGTTCTCATTTTCTTCATGCAGTAAGAGACTAATTAAACAGATGCTCCCGACTTCTGTCTGGTAGTTGTTTTTTTCTTTGTCATACTTTTAGACTCTTGGATCAGAATCTTAGCGGGACAGTTGAAGTCCTTTTCCCGACCCCTCCCTGAAGGGAGAATCACAGTATAAAGAGTTTGGTGTAGTGGGGTTATTATTATTTTAAAGATTCCTTTGTAACAAGGTTTTTAGCAGTTTTGATCTCCCAGGCTACAGACTAAACATTATGGTCAAGAAAATGTTTTCCCCTTTGTCCTCTGCCTTTGACCTCTTTCATCTGACTTGGTTGCCTCTAAGTACCCCAGGGGAGATGTTTTGTTTTAGGGCCACACCTGGCTCTGCACTGGGGAATCACTCCTGGTAATGCTGTTCAGGGTGTGTGTGTGTGGGGGGGGGGGGTTGTTATGGGAGGCTGGGGTTTGAATCTGGGCTTGCATGGAGTGTAAAGGCAATGCTTTTTTTTTTTTTGCCCAAGGAAGACCCCTGTTAAAGAAATGGCTAGAGGGAGTGTTTTCACATCCTTGAGATCTGATTACTCCTCTTAGTGTACTAGGAAGTTTTGGAAATTAGTTAAGTCACTGAAGAAAGTTCCCAATCCGGCAGAGTTTGTTAAAACAAAACAAAACAAAACAAAACAAAACATGTGACTGGAAAGAAAATATGTGGCTGGAAGAGATTTTTGAGATTTTTAAACAAGCTTACTAGGTTGTAATTTTTTTTTTTTAAGGTTGTAATTTTGCCTCTTCTTGAGATCAGTAGTTTCATTATGGTGTATTTTGCCTTTAAATATCGCAAAGCTGTTATTACAGCATCCTAGGGCTCTCTGTTTTCAAAGCACCTAATGCTCTTTACTTTCTGAGAAGTGTTCCAGGTGCAACCTGGGGTTTTCGTGAGATAGGCTTTCTCACTTAAATTGGAAGTAGCTCTGTTGTCCAGTTGTTCATTGATTTGCTCCAGCGGGCACCAGTAACATCTCCATTGTGAGACTTGTTACTGTTTTTGTAAGAAGAAAAGGCTCCTAGTTCTTTTGACCCCTCCTCCTCGCCCCCGGTGGAGTAGGGTTCTTTGCCTGCCTTCCAGCTGTCATCTAGAGAAGTCAGACTTGTCAGAGATGAGTCTGGCAGCCTCAGTTGTGTCTACTTAGTAGCCGCTTTGTGGTAAAGGACTGTCACAAGGACTCCACAAGCTCCAGCTGTGTCTCTTGAGGTTGCTAAAAGGGGTGTTTGGGGTTTGGTTCTTTGGTCACAACAGTCATCACGGGCCAGGTTTTTTGTCTGCTCCAGTCCCAGAAGTGCCCAGGGGGTCTGGAGCGAGCCCGCTGCAGTGTTCGGGAGAGCCCCCAGACTGTTGGCTTCTCCCCGCCGCTGCGTCCCAGACCCTGGCATGGGGGTATTTCCCCCTTTTCTCTGGAGCTGATTTTGAACAGCTCTCAGCTCGCCGGAGACAAGAGAATAAATAGGTGTTTTTCACGTTTCAAGGCACCTTTTTCCCCTCCCTTCTATTTTTTTCTGTGCCTGCTGCCCATTCCAATACTTACACAGCAACACGGAAGCAGCTCTCGGTCTGTGTAGTAGGTGGCAGGGCTGCTAAATACATTATAACGTTTTTCCCCACATTTTATTGATTCACTGTGAGGTACAGCAACTGAGCTTTCATGTTTGAGCTTCGATCGTGCAATCATTGCACATCCACCTCTTCGCCAGTGCACGTTTTCCACCACCGAAGTCCCCAGTATCCGTACCCCCCATTCCAGCCCTTCCCCTGCCTGTGTGGCAGACAATTTGCACAGTACTCTCTTTTTCTGCTTTGGTTACCTTCGATATCTGAGCCCAGTCCCCCCACCCTCATACCTGCCAAGAAGGCAGTGCTAGACAATGTGTTTTGTATTGCTTGTCATGGATGCAATATAATGTCGCACTGCCGCTCTCGCTCTAGGAATTCTAAACTTTTAATAATTAGGGTCTGGAGAGATCGCTGCAGCAAGTTGCTTGGGTCCGAGATTCGTTTGTGTGTCTCTGGATCATCATGGCCATGTGGGAGTTAAGTAAGTAGACGGTGGCCGTGTGGGGGGGTCATCTCAGAGTCCCATGGCGGGGGCGGGGGGGTGGGGGGAAGGAGAAGGACGACTCCTCCCCTGTCCCGTGAGGCCTGGCGTTTCCCACCACCACCACCCATACTCGGAGCTTCTCGCTGAGTTCTAGAAGATGCGGCCGCTGGGATTCCTAGAGGGCAGGTGGAGGGACGGCACCTGCCCCCAGCTGGAGTGGCCCGGGTCCGAGATTCGTTTGTGTGTCTCTGGATCATGGCCGTGTGGGAGCTTAAGCAGACGGTGACCGTGTGTGGGTGTCATCTCAGAGTCCCTTCAGGACGGGGGGAGGGAGGAGGGCAAGGATAACATTTTTGCAGAACATGCTTACGTAGGTATTATGTTTATCCTTGGTTTATTAAACCCGGTTAGGTCTTTATATGCCAAGGTCTAATACAGAACTTTTCACAAGTTACAGTCTTAAAGCTGCTATAACAGTGACCTGGAAACTGGTTTGAAATCAGAGTATGAGAAGCCTTAGTTTGGGGAAATCCTAAGCCTTAGAAGTCTCAGAAGCCGGTGATGGATGCATAGTTTAGCGGGGCTTGTTTTGACAAGTCTTTGAGAAGTTTGGCTGTGAAGAGTAAAGAGAAGTGTTAGTAGTGGAAAATTGAGTCAGGAAGACTGTGTGTTTGGGTATGTGTGTGTATTTAAAAATAAGAACAGATTTAGACAGAGTTTTTCTCTTATCCCTCACAAGTTCCTGTTGTGGATGTAAGACCATTACCACAAGTTCAAGTGTCACAAGTTAATATGACTAAGTTTCTGGAAAAAGAGTGAGTTTGCCCAGCCCCCACAGTGCCACCCCAGAATGTCCCTTCTTGTGTAAACCTTTCTCCAAAGCATCTTAATGTCCTTCTGCTCATGGGCTAACACTGCACATCAAACTAATCCCTGTCTTAATCTGTCAAGGGCCAGGGACGAGAACCTCTTTGCCTTGGTTTAAGTGGATCAGATCATGGGTTGGCTGGGATCTGTTTCCTTAGCAACACCTGATCTCCGGCGGAGAATAAGCAAAGTTTGTTAGAAAATAAGGGGTCAGTGAATATTGGGAAAGCAGCAGTATAGTTTCTGCATGTGCCACCTCCTTGTGCACAGACATCTACTGAGTAGAAGAAAATGTGGTTGTCTTTGAATTTGGAATGAGGTGACTCGCCCTATCCCTGTATCTTATCCTGTTCACTAACATCAAGTGTTACTTTAATAATCGGATCAATGCTTTATTTACATTTTTTTTTTAATGAAAAGTTCCTGCTCTAAAACCTTAGCCTATGTAAGTAATGTGGTTCCTTTAGTATGCGAAGCACTTCCAAAGTTTCCTTGTCATTCTCTCACTACTTAAGGAAAGGGGAATATACAATTTTATCTTAAAGCTTCAGGTGGCTTATGTTCCTCGAAGACCCTTGTCTCAGTCTGGACATGCTTACCTCCGATAGTGGTGCTCTCGCTGAATAGAACGGTTAACTCGTTGAGGAGAAGGACTGGGAATCTTCCAGGCTCCCACTGGAGTCACAGACACAGGGTGACTCAAGCCTGCGTCGTGCAGTTACTCCTGCCAGGAAGGAAAGCAGCTCTGACCTCTTAGCCCATTCTCTTCACACTTCAGGATTTTTGTAGCACTTAGCATTTCAGAACGCTCGGTTTATTTTTGTTTGTTTGTGCTCAGTCAGGGCTTAATCCTCCTGGCTCTGCACTCAGGGATTACTGGCAGGCTTGGGGGACCTTCTGGGGCTCCAGGGCCAGAAACCAGGTTTGCAGCGTGCAAGGCAAGCACTCTGTGCTAGACTATCTCTCTGGCCCCCTGGGTGAGGTCATTTTTAGTGAAGTACTGTAATTCAGAATCCATTCTTAAATGAAGTTTCCAAATCTGCGATTCATGCAGTATTCTAGTTGTTCCACTGTAACTGTGGCCTGGTTTTATTAGGAGTTGGAGTAAGATGATGTTTAAGAAGTGGCTGGGATTTGGAAGGTACTTTCTGTTACTACTTTTGTCTTTTTTTTTTTTTTTCTTTCAACTCGGAAACTTACTGAGTATAAATCTGACCTCGGTTGATAGTTTTAGACTTTTCACTTCCTCTGAACAACCATAGTGAGATATTTTGTATCATGGTTATTCAACATTTCAGTCTTGTGCAAGGCAAGCAACCCACTTCACTATCACTCCAGCCCCATACTTCTGATGATAGAAGAATTCAAGTTTATGATCAAGGTTTTGATGCAGGACTGAACACTTAGTGTTTCGTCTGAAGGCAGGCTGGGTTTATCCCTGCTACGTCACGGCTCCCTGAGCACTGCTGGGGGAGTGATTTCCCAGTGCAGAGCTGCGAGAAGCCCTGAGCACTGCTCGATGTGGTCCCCAAACAAAACAAAAGTTTGACTGCAGGAACATGAGTTACCTTACCTAGCTGTAAGCATTGTTAATATTTTAATATGTTTCCAGAGGTTTGGAGGCATGTTAAACATGAGATCTTTGTAAGACGGATGAGGAGTAATTTGAGTACGCAGTTAGACGTGGGACTCAGGAGCTTCAAGAGAATATTGGGTCATCGGACCAGATGGAACTAGGAGAGTGTTCAGGCTGCGCCTGCTCGGAGCCCGTAGGGTCAACCTACGGTGTGTGGGGAAGAAGGAGATGGAATTGCAGGACTCAGCCCCCGACTCGTCAGAAGTTGTGGCTGCCAAGGAACATGGGCAAGTGACGTCCCTTGAGGTAGGTGGGAAATCAGTTGTGACATCCCAGGGAACAAGAAGGAAGGATGTCAGAGAGGGAATGAGCCGTTCGTCTAATGTCACTGAGGTACAATGAAGAATGAAAACATGCGATTGGCATGTCAGGTCATTGGTCAAATGACGTCACAGTTTACAAAGTGTGGGGGGAAGGGTCCTGAGTTTTAGTGAACTCAAATGAAATTGGGCAGAGAGGAGGGTAGAAATGTCTAACAGCAAATGTTGAGAGGAGTTCTGACTTGGACGGGGAGCAGAGACTCGTGCAGAGACAGAGGCTAACGGAAGGTGAAGCCATCTCAAGCAGTGTTAGTGTATTTTGTATAATGATACAAAATACAAAAATGCTGTGTATTTTTTCTGCACTGTTTCTTGGTAAGATTACAGACTTTATCAATTTTACTGATTTTTCTCAAGCAAATTTTTTTTTTCATAAGAAAAAGCTTATAGGTTGAGTAATCAGTTCTCATAGAGCAGATGTAAAGTTTTTATTATGAGAGAGATTCTCTCAGAGAGCAAGTGCTAGGATTTGACAGCTAAACAACTCATTTCTCTAGAAGATATCTATACATCTTTAGTGACTATTTGAATTAGTACCACTGCCCATATAAAATATTCAACAGTGTGTATAACGTTGTTCACAGACACGAAGTTGTACTTTTTTTTAAACTCAGGTTATTTTGTCAAAATAACGTAAAATTTGTAAGCTTAAGGTTGATTTTTTTCCCTTTAGATTTTTACTAAGTAATGTTCTGAATAATTTTCAGAAAATTGCCTCACAGTCAAACTGTCAGAAATTTAGGCTTGACTGAATTTTACTGGGTGTTTTTGTTTGCTATTTAAGCTTTTTTCCCCCCACTTTGTTTTTAGTCAAGGAACACATGTTCTTGGTTTAAAAAAACATTTATCATAAAGTAAGATCATCTGTTACGTAAGCTCTGCCTTACCCCCATTTCTGTTTTGTAGATGATATACATCTTCACTCATTTCTGTTGTTTCATTTTTTTACCTTGTTTATACTCCAGTTTATTTATGAGTCTGAGCTATTCCTGTTCCAGCGGATGGGACTTTTGTTTACTTTTACATCATCTATGTTATGTTATTCCATTTCTCTTGAAGCTAACTACAACTCCAGGTATTTTGAGGCTTTTTTTCCCTTTTTTTTTGTGTGTGTGTGGGGGGGGTCTTATTAATGTAAGACATTTTGGTTCTATACATTATAAGTTATATAGAAATGTTCCTTTACTTTCGCCTGCCAGTGTTACTTTGAATTTGGTGAGGTTGCACTCTGTTTTGTTATTTCCAGTGTTCCATTATTTGTCTATTCTGAAAGGTGAAAACCAATTACAGTATTTATGTTTTTATACCTTTGTCAATATTGGGCAGTGAGAAGCTAATTAGTATGTGATTCCATTTCCTTCCCTACAGTTTCCCTGTCCCTTGTGTCACTCAAAAGTAATTCTTGCATCAAATTCAAATAATAGCTAACAACCTCTAAGCACTTACTATAATGCCAAGCACCATCCCAAGAGAGGCGGGGGTGGTGGTGGTGGTGATCTCTGTGTGTGTGTGTGTGTGTGTGTGTGTATGTGTATGTGTGTGTTACATATATAAACTTAGCATTTGGTTCTCCCCACAAAAAGTACTGTTGTTACAAAAAGAAGAAGAAATTGTGTGAGAGATGTGAAGTCGCTTGTCCAGTTGGCAGGGAAGCCGGCAGGCTGGGCGGTGTCATGTGCATGGTCTCCCCTCAATGACCTCTCCGAGGCTTGCTGGTTTTGGTGCGGTTCTGCCAGAGCGTGCGTCTCACCCTGCTGTCCATTGGTTATGGGGTGGGGTCGAAGGGGCCATGTGGGGTAAATATTTAGAAAGTGATAGAAGAGTGAGGCTAGCTTGGGCGAGGTTGAGTGAATTTTGTAATTCCAGCCAGGGAAGTTTTGAGGTTCTTGCTGCTTTTTTCCTTGAGTCTCCGGAGGAACCGTATGGAACAGTAACTGCTGCTGTTTGTGTCCACCCTTTTTGCCCACCAGTCGCTCATCCTACAGAACCGATAGTTAACACATTTTTAAATGATGAGATAGCAATTTCCTCGGGATATATAAGGAAATATTTTAGGAAAGAATATTTTCCAGAAATATTTTAGGAAGAATATTCCCAGAAAATTTTCAGGATAGTACAGCAGATGAGGCACTGTTATGCGGCCGACGCAAGTTTGATCCTTGACATTCCACATGGGACCCCAAACCCCGCCAGGTGTAAGCCCAGAGCATTGCCAGGTGTGACCCCAAAACCAAAATAAAGATGACGTAAGCAAATGGAGAGCTGCCTTACACATTCTTTAGGAGACTCAGTTTATTCTTAGAGGTCTGTTCTCTGGTTGATGAAGCATTAGTTGAATCTTAAAAATTCTGCTGGCGCTCATAATTCAGTATTATTTAAAAACAAACGGAATTAAGAAAAAGTAGATGAGTTGACTAGGTACTCTACAGAAGATTCACATGTGGCTAAAAAGTATTTGTAAGGATGCCCAGTATCATTGGTGAAATTCACCATTTTTACGGTATCTAACATATAAAGATGTACAGGGTTGCTGAGAATGTAAAGCAAATACAATCTCCTGCACTGCTGATAGCTGGAAAATGATACAATTGCTTTGGAAAACTGTTTAATAGTTCATAGCTAAACACATTTTATTACAGCTCTTTCATCCCCAGGTATTAATTTGCTCAGGAGAAATGAAGTATATGTCCATGCAAACGTTAGGTGAACTTTAGTTAGAAAAATCTCAAACCGGAAGCAGAATCATCCATCTTTATCTTAATAACGGATTACATCAACAGTTAATGGTTAAACAGATAGCAGTATGTTCATACAACGGGCTATTTTTGTCAGAAAATAACCCAAGCATCTGATGGAAAGACATGATTGTGATTAAGCTGCATGAAAGAAACTCAAAAGGAGTGGCACAGTGTGTAATTCTGTTTGCATAGAATATGAACATTAATCTTAAGTGACATAAAACTAATTATTGCTAAAAACTTGGGAAGAGAAGAACTCAAGGGAACATGTAGTATATAAGGACTGGTAGACATTTTTTCTTTCTTTGTTGTAGTATTGTTGGTGGTTTCATGCATGTATATGTGTGTTAAATAGTTTGCTCACTATTTAGATGCACTTGATTGTTGAAACATATCAACAACATGTTGATATGTTTAGTAAGTAAATAAAATAGTGGCATGTCTAAGTATGCTATAGAACATAGGTATTCAATAAAGAAGTTATTTTGGCCAATTTGAGTTCCTAATTCAGAATATTGTAAGTCATTTCTGTTGAGATGTAACAGTTCTATTAAGAATCAAGTAACTGCAAAATTAAATATATGCAAAATTAAATTAAGCAATATTAAATCAAGTTAAATTAAATCAAGTAAATGCAAAATTAAACAAATAAAAGACTTTTTGAGTTCTTTGCGGTCAAGTTTTCACAGCAGTGGAGTCTGTTACTCTTGTTTCGGTTTTGGAGCTTGGATTTCCTGTGTTCCTTCTTTGTATCCTCCTGAGGATATAACTTACTACCTAGATTTATTAAAGTTGTATTTTTTTGATTGGGAAGCAAAAGACCTTTTGTTTCTGATCTTCCACTCAAACTTTTACCTCTCATTTAATTTAGTGTCACATGTCACAGTTTTAGGTGAGATACTAAAGTAAGTATCTTGCCAGGCTCTGCCGTGCGGGCGAGATACTCTTGGTAGCTTGCTGGACTCTCCAAAACGGGCAGAAGAATCGAACCCGGATTGGCCGCATGCAAGGCAAATGCCCTACCTGCTGTGCTATTGCTCCAGCCTGTGGCATATTCGATATGCCAAAAACAGTAACAAGTCTCACAATGGAGACGTTGCTGGTGCCTGCTCGAGCATATCGATGAGCAACGGGATGACAGTGATACAGTGATACTGAAGTGAGTGAATATAAAAGGTACATGGTTAAATACCTACTTAATATTAGGAAAAGTAAATGAGGAGAAAAGGCCAATTTTTTTGTATGGAACCTCGAAACCGCACAGAGTGTAGTAACACAAAGACTGCAAAAGTGTATCTTTGCTCCACCCAGTTTTATTTATTTCCAATGTACATTTTCCACCACCAATGTCTCCAGTATACACCTCCCCCCAGCCCCATCCCAAGCCTTCCCCTGGCTCTATGGTAGACAGTTTTCCCTCTTTCTCTCTACTTATGGGCATTATGGTTTGCAATACAGATAATGAGAGGCCATCACGTTTGGTCCTTTATCTACTTTCAGCACACATCTCCCATCCTGAGCGATCCCTCCAGCCATCGTTGACTTAGTGATCCCTTCTCAGTCCCAGCTGCCTTCCAACCGTGCACTAATCTTCCTGGCTTTGTCTCTACTGTCCTTGGTTGTTAGTCTCATATTATGATATTTTATATTCCACAGATGAGTGCAGTCCTACTATGTCTATCCCTCTCTTTCTGACTTACTGTACCTTAGCATCATACTTCCATGACCATCCACTTATTAGCAAATTTCATGACTTCATCTTTCTTAACAGCTGCATATTATTCCACTGTGCATATGTATCAAGTTTCTTTAACTATTTGTCTGTTCTCGGGCAGTAGGGTTGTTTCTAGATTCTGGCTATTGTGAACAGTGCTGCACTGAACATATAGGTGCAGATGTTATTTCTACTGTGCTTTTTTGCACCCTCAGGATATATCCCCAGAAGTGGAAGTGGTTTTGCTGGGTCATATGGAAGCTCAATTTCTAGTTTTTTTAAAAAATGCCCATATTGTTTCCCCAAAAAAGCAAAAAAGGCTGAACCAGTAGGCATTCCCATCAACAATGAAAGAGAGCCCCTTTTTCCCCACATCCGCACCAGCACTGGTTGTTCTTGTTCTTTTTGATGGCTCCACTCAATTTTTAAAAAGCTATGATACAGCTTTTATGATTTCTTTCAGGATACTGTCCCCAATGCCTTTGTGAAAAGCCTTTTAAAAAATGTGGTATAATTTTTTGGTGCTGCACCTTTGCAGATAACACAATTTAAATTTCGCCCCCCCCATTGTTTTTATTCAACTTTTTTTGGGAAATGTAGAGTTATACTTAATTCTGTCATATTTAAAGTTTTGGACATGGATTTAGGAAATTTAATGAAAGGATGCTATAACTGGTATTTATTTTTTTTATTTATTTTTTTAAAATTTTTTATTGAGTATAACTGGTATTTAAAATCTACAGAAGATTAAAGAAAATGGCAGATCTTGATCAGTTGAATTATTCTTCTTGGTTCTTCTTAGCAGGTGGCTCAGATACTAAAACTAGGGAACATGCTGACTTCAGTTTGTCTGATTTATTAGCACATTGATGCGTGTGCCTACCTCTATTGACACATCACCCAGTGTCCTTTTGTTCCTACAAATTGAAGCACAGTCATCAAGGTGTTAAATTCCCACCAATGTTTATGGTGAAGGGTCTTAAAAAATTGGGAGTAAGCAGGAAAGCCAGAGGTTTAACTAGATAAAGGCATTGTTGATTTTTTTAGCTGGTGACCTGAAAATTAGAAGAGAAGGGTCACCTCATTTTAGGGGAGGACTCAGACTCTGGGTATCTTGTGATAGGACTGAGTTGGGACATTTCCAAACCTTAGAAGTCTAAGAGGATGTCGTCAGCAAGACTTGGCCGGTTTTGTGAGCTGTTGAAGACGTAGGCCTGAAATCGAGGAAAAACCAACTGCCACCTGATGGAGGTGTGGGTGGGTGGAAACAGGAGGAAAAGGCCAAAGTCCCAGTCAGTCGGCCCTTAGGAAGAAGGCTGAGAGCAAGTTTGAAGGAAGGAGCAGGCCGAGAGGGAGGCCGCTGTTTATGTAAAGGCGAAGAAAGTTGGTTAACTGTTTTGGAAATGATTGTTCTCATTCATTCATTATGGCCAGGAGTGATTTGACTGGATATTTTTTGTTTGAAGATTTACAGTAGTTTATTTTTGCTGAAAGATTTATTATGGTTTAATTTCTTTTATTAAGTGATTTAGTAATTATTTCAATGTGAGACAGTATTTTTTTTGCGGGGGTGGGAGAACGGGGGGGGGCACACTCAGTGGTGCTCTGGGCTTCCTCCTGCTGCTGGTTCTGTGCTCTGAGGTCACTCCTGGGGTCTCTGGGCAGTACAGGGGTGCTAGGCTTGCACCTGGACTCTCTGCCGCCTCCCGCATTTTCATTTTGGACATCTCTAGATTCCCCCAGATCCCCGTTTCAAATTGTGGGTGCTGTCTTCATTTGTATTTTCACAGCACCTAGTCTGCTGTGAGCTCTTGTGGAAAGAACATTCATGATTGTTGAGTGAAGATGAAGAAAGAATGAGTGATGGTGGCCTTTTCCTTTGAAGTGAACCTTGGTAGATATGCTTTTCAACTCTGAGAATTAACGAACCGAGAAGTCCTGTGAGACTTGAACTTGAGATCATGGCACTTCTGTACATGCGGATCTCTGTCCTTACACATAATTATCTTCTGAATTTCTTTGAGAATGCATTTGTAGATGGCTTTATGATTGTATATTCCACCCACCGTAGGGTTTTAAAAAGGTGAGTTTTTTTTTGAGTAATTCTTATAGAAGTTTAAAATTTGATAAATTCAAGCATCTTATTTTATCTTCTTTATCATTTTGAAATGAAAAACTTTAAGTGGTAACCATAATAAAGCTTAAATTGTGAGTATTGAGCAGAAAGAGGAAGTTATTTCCAAACTAAGGTGCAGGAAGCTTTAAAATGCCTGATCATCCTTTATCAGCATTACAGTATGAATCAGCACTCCAGAGGCCAGCCATCCTTTATTTTCACTTATAATAACAGTATATGTTTTCAAGACTATAGAAAAATTATTAAAGTGCAACATAGGGATCTAAATTTGGTATTAGATAAGTGAAAGGTCAAATCAATAAAGTGCATAAAAATAAGTTTGGTGTTAATTAACAGAATTTTAGGTCTGTAACTTTCATGGGTTGGGTGTGTATGCTCTTACCCCCCCCTTTTTTTTGGTGTTTGGGCCACACCCAGTGGTGCACAGAGATCACTCCTGGTGGTGCTTGGGGGATCATATGGGTGCCAGAGATAGACTTGCCAGGTCAGTCCAGTGCAAGGCAGTCAGTCACCCTCCCCGCTGTACTATCTCTTCTGCTCTCTCTTTCCCCTTTTTAATGAACTACTAGACCCTGACTGGCAGCTACTGGAGAAGTGTGTCCTGTTCTTTTTCGGATTTTGTTGTTACTTTTCCTGGTTTTCTCACTGGCTACCTAACTGGGTAACAATGGATTGCTGACCTCCCACTTAACGTGCTTTTCAGAAAGGGGAAAATAAACCTCCAGCACAGCTTTCCTTTTCTTTTTTGCCACAGGATTGTGTCACACCCCGTGGTGTGATGCCAGGACTGAGGCCTGGGGCTCCTGCTTGCAGTGAATGCTTTCATTGAGCCTCTCCTGGCTCCAGGGCGCCGTTATGAAGCGGCTGGGGCTGAGAGCCCCAGGTCTAGGTCACCTCGCGCCCGCAGGCCGGTCAGATAGGTGGTGTAGGGCCAGACTTGGTTCTCCAGGGCTGCTTGCCTTGCTCCCGGCCGGATGAGCCGTGGTTCCTGTTTGATGCTTGTTTCTCAGGCGCAGCTCCTCTGGGGCTTTTCGCAGGCCTGAGCTTGGCAGTTTTGTCTCCGTCTGTCCAAAGAGTTGACTTTGGCTGTGTTTGGCGGATATACATGATCTGGACTTTGGATTTGCACCAAAAGTGCCAAGTCAGGCATTCAGAAGCACGTATCTGCTGACAGAAAATAAGTCACAGTTTTGTGGTATTTATGCCGAGGCCAGAAGGTGCTACTTTTCCGACTGTGGAACTGAGGACTGGGTAGGAAAGAAACCCAAGGGGAGAGAGGGGATAGGGAAAGGGAAGTTGAGTGGGGGGGGGGGGGGGGAGGGGGCGGGAGGACTGGTGTGTGTGTGGGGGGGGGTTGGGGTTTGTTTTTAAGAGAGCAGACTGTAGATCTGGAGGCTATGCATGGCATTTAGAATTGATCCTAGGAAGTTTAGAATGCACAGTAGGCTTTTTGGCAAGGGGAAATAACTTTGATACGGGGGAATAAGAATAGAGAGGGATGTGGAGGGGCTGAGACTTTTGTGCTTGACAGGAATAGTAGCTATTAGCTAATATGTCGTGTTTGTTCGCTAGGAGTGTTGCTTTTGCAGCAGATACCTAGGATCCAAAAACTCATTAGGTTCTCCTGTTGAATGTGATTCCTCTTTCAAGGAGGCGTCTTTCCTTACTCTGAAGCATAACTGGTCATTAACACTTGGATCCCCGGAGTACTGAAGGGAGTCACCATACTCCGTTACCAGCAAATCCTGGCTAATGGGAGACACCGTAGCGATTAGTCAGAAGCTTGGTACCCATTTCCCTTCTCCCTCTCATTGGTCTTTGAAGTTGGGCAAGGTGATTCTCTGTGCCTCAGTATCGTCATCTGGAAAGGTAGGGCGGGGGTTAAGAGCCTTCATTTCAGGGCTCCTGTGAGCTGTAAATATTAGCTGTCCTATCACCCTAGTTCAGTGCCTGGTGTAGACTTGAGTTTATGGAGTATTTGCTGTTAGCGGTATTTTTAGAATAGTTTCTGGAGTGACTTAAGTAAGGGCCATGGGAAGGAGTCAGTGTAGAGAGACTGCTTAGACATCCCTGCAGAAAGGGGCTTAAGAGATGTTCCTGGAAACTAGAGAAGGTCGTTGGGGTCAGTGATGGATCCACACTCATGGATTCTTGTGAGGAGGAGGCTGGCAGGAGGGGCGAGGCCTGGGTCCCGAGGTTGGTTCCCAGCTGCGGTGGCCTGCTGGAGGGGAAAGTGGAGCTTGCAAGGCTGTCGTGGAGAAAGAGGCAGGGACGCACAGAACTGTTGACCAGCAGTGGTGGCACTCCCAAGTTTGAATGCCGTTGCTGCGCGGATCCATGCATTCTTTGCTGCTTTTCTTGGCTGTGTCATGCTCCGAATGATCAGATTATAAAGTTGGACTAATTTCAGATGAGCACAGTTTTAAGGTTACCACGCAGATATTAGAGAAGAATCTGGAAGGTGGGGGCTGGTGCATGCAGGAATTCAGGAGGGAAAAGTAGTCAGCTGCGATTCCTGGTATCCCGTGGCTCAAAGCCAGGGCAGCCAGTGGCCTGGGTGCTGTGCCGAGTTCTCCACTCGCTCCAAGCTCTGCCGTTCTTTGAATGACCGGCCTTCCCAATTCTGGCTGTAATTTTATGGTCCTGGCCATTGAAATGCTAAGGCCAGTCACTAAGAGGAGCTTCCTGCTCCTGCTGTATGGTGCAGTCCTCAAATCAGGTTAGTTATGGGACTTGCATCTGAAGTTTCCATCAGTGTCTGATCAGTTGAGGGCCGCATGCCCCTCGGAAGAGCTTTCATTTTCCTTCACTTCCAAGGGATTTAACATTTCAGCCGGTGGAGGGCTCTAAAGCCCAGCACACACGAGGAGGAGAATTCCTAGTTGCCATCGCGTGTTGGGGGGGAATTTGGGGCCAGGCCTGGGCTGGTTTTGTTCGAATCTCTGATCCGTTCCTGCTTGTTGTAGAGTATATTGGAAATGGGACACTTGTTGCTGCACATGTGGCACCTTCATGTCACAGGTTGCCTCAAGATGCAGATTGAGGGACACAGGGCAATAGGGCGGTGGCCTCAGGGGCCGAGATTTGTCCAGCACCAAGCTCTCACAGAGGGCAGCCCCCGCCAGTGGTGGCACTGATCTGCCTTCTCCAGGGGAAAGACGGGAACTTCTCTCTAAACTTGATTCCTTGCCTCCTTGTCTTCTAGGAAATAATCTCATGTTTGAAGTACTTGAAGGGGGGCTACTCTTTTTTTTTTTTTTCCAGAAATGTGTATTCCATCAAAATCACTATCTGGACGCTTCTACGATTATTCATGTGCTTAAAAATTCAAGCTTCTTTGGGTAACTTTCTCTTACCATTTTGAGAGAAGCAAGCGTTTCTCCATGTGGTAGAGCGTGTTCTTCACAATGGGATGGTTTTGCTTGTTGCCTTCATCTCATAGTGTCCAATAAGGCCTTGCTGTATATACAGAGACTCACTCTTAAAATGTGTGGCCTGACAGATCTGAGTTTTGTTTTTATGTGTGTTGGAGGAGCCTTCTGTGGAATGTGTCCTTGTTACATACGAGGTACGCAACTGCACATACCAGCTGTCAGAGGTTGAGAAACGGTGCACAGAGAATGGTGCCATACCATGTGCCCGCTGAACTGTGGAGCCCATCCCAGAGTTGCCGCCAGTGACCTCGTGTACCCATGCTGACCGACTGTCCCACAGCAGTAGGGTTGGGATGTCACGGAGGCATTTCCCAGTCCCATAAGTTCGCTTATTGTGCTCTTTTCATTATAAAGTATCTCTCTTTAAGAGAACCCTGAAGTGGTTATTGTTAAAATGTCAGTTCTTTTCTCCCTCGCCTTATGAAGCCTTTCCCTAAAGTTACATAGAAAACTTAGCCCCAATATCTAATTGAAGCTTTTGTGGGGAGCGGGGTTTGGTCTCCACCTGGCTGTGCTCAGGGCTTTCTCCCGGCGGGGCTGGGGGCGCCATATGTGGTGCTGGGACTTCAGCCCGAGTCAGCCTTGTGCAAGCCAAGTCCCATACCCACCGTGCTAGCTCTCGGAACCCATTTATAAATTTTTCATTTAGGTCATTTTGTTTAATAAACTACGTGTTTCCGGAGTTCGGGTCTCTTCCAAGGCGTATCACCATACCGTGCATCCCTCACAAAAGAATCTGTATCTGTCCGAATTCCATTGCATTCCTCCCCTGTATTCCTCCTCCTTCCCCCTTTCCCTCTGGTTAGTACCCTTGGTTTTACAGTTAGAATCAAGGCCTTATTTTTGTTTGGATTGTCTATTCCCCTGCTTTTGATTGTTCTATTCCACGTATGAAATGAAATCATTCAGCGCTGTCTTTCTCCTTCTGACTTGATTCACTTAGCGTGACTCTCGCCAGTTCCATCTCGGTTGTAGCAAAGGACACGATTTCATCTTTTTTGTAGCTTAATAATTCGTTTGTGTATCTGCCGTGTCTAACGTACCTACTCCGCAGCCATTGGGCACCTAGGTGGCTTCTAAGTGTCGGCCAAGTAACATATGGAGTAAACACTGGAGTGCGTATCTCTTTAAATTGGCATTCTTCGTGTTAATATCTAGGAATGGATTGCTGGGGCACGTGGTAGATCTATTTTAGATCTTTTGAGGAACTGAACCAGCATATGGTCCCACTGGGGACGTTGCAGGAGGGTTTGTCTCTCTGTCTCCATGTCCTCAGCAGCACTTGTGGTTCTGGCCTCCGATAGACCCTTCTCACAGGATATGGGGAAACCTCATTTTCATTTTCTTATTTTTGCTTTTCCTCCAGGTGCATATTTACCCTCTGGACTTCTTTTTTTTGCCAAAGCATCTAGCTCTCCTGCCCTTATATTTTTAATATGATCTGTTTTTTGTTCTTGAGATTTTGAACTCTTTATATATATTAGCCATTTGTTGGATGAATGATATGTGCCTATTTTCTCCCATTCAGTAGAAGCTTTTCATGTTAGTGGCAGTTTATTTTACTCAAGAACAGGTTTTTATATTTGGTTCTTGGCCACACCTGGCAGTGTGCAGGCTCTACACTAAGGAATTACTCCTAGTGGTTCTGGGAGTACCATATGGGATGCCCAGGATCGAACTCAGATTGGCCACATGCAAGGTAAACACCGTACCCTCTGTACTAGCTCTCTGGCTCAAAAGAAAAGATTTTTTAGTTACTGTTTTCTTTGTTCAGTTGTGCTTTTGTTTCCCTGGTTTCTAGTGTTGACTTCCCCAGGGACATCACTGAAGCCAAGATTGTGGAGCCGAGGTTGGAGAATCACCTCTGTTTGTTTCTCTTTATTTTATGGCTTCAGACCCATAGCTGGGTCTCTTACCCATGTTGACTTAGCATTTATGCATGGTGATGACCACTCTCAACCTTGTGACATAGCGATCAAGGTTCCGTGTTCTACATGTGACTATCCAATTTCCTAGCATATTTACTGAAGACTTTCTCCATTTTGTGCTCTTTGCTCCTTGTCAAGAATTAACTAACCATATGTACATAGACAGACACATATATAAATTGCATATATATGCATATATATAATAGAGAGAGTGTGTAGTATATACATGTGACTTTGCTTTAGGGCTTTGAACTTTGGTCTGTGATTCTGTATTCATAACAGTATCACACTGGTTTTATTATTTCAGTTTTGTAATCAGTTTTGACGACTCATTCAGTTTTTCTCAGGATTACTTGGGCTCTTTAGGAGCTGCTGTGGTTCTATGCAGATGAGAAAAACTGAATGAGTCGTCAAAACTCACCTGCTTAAGATGATTTGACGGGGATTGTACTGAATCTCTATGTTCCTTGGCATGGGATTGCTGTTTTTACAGTGTCAGTTCTTGTAGTTTCTGAGCAGTCTTTCCATTTCCTCGGGTCTTCTATTTCTTTCAAAGGTGTCTTAGAGTTACCAGTGAACAGGTCTTAAACCTTCTTTCATTCCCATGTACCTAACTCTTTTGTGATTGCAAATGGATCGATTTCTTGATTCTTCTAGCTTGTTATTTGTGTACAAAATGGAAGTAATTTTACATCTTGATTTTGCAGCCAGAAACTATTTTGTTGCTTGGTTTTCATTGCCTTTTTCATGCCAACTCTTAAGATTTCACTTGAAGGTGTCATGTAGTACCACATTACCTTCAAAGACCATTTTGACCGCCTTGCACCCGGAGTGAACTCTCCCGCATGTCTTTGCAGGGTTGACGCCGATCAGAAGCATGCGCTCACTGCGTTTCCCAGCACCATCCGCTACACAGAATGTCTCTGAGTGAGAGTTCGGTTTTCGCCTACGAGTCCTCGGTGCACAGCGCCAACGTCTTGCTCAGCCTGGACGACCAGCGGAAGAAGGATGTGCTGTGCGACGTCACGGTGCTGGTGGAGGGCCGGCGCTTCCGCGCGCACCGCTCCGTGCTCGCGGCGTGCAGCACCTACTTCCACTCGCGGATCCTAGGCCAGGCCGACGCCGAGCTGCACCTCACCCTGCCAGAGGACGTAAGCGAGCACCCCCCTGCTTTCCCCCGAGCCGAACAGAATTCCATCGCTTAGGGTTTATAAAGCTAAAATTAAACATCACGGGTCGGGGGAGCAGTTTTTTGGGTTCTGCAACAGCACATCTTTTTTTTTTTTTTAAACATGTTAAATTATTAAATTTGGATGCCAGTTTATGGTATTAGTTGAGCAGGTAAATAATTCGATTCATTGCTCTTGTTACTGTTGATGAAATGACCAAAAAAGGGCCCAGGTGGTAGGCGGTAGATATTTGGAGAGGTCATCTGGACAGACCATGGTGTGTTCTGATCTCTCCCTTTGCACCTTTTTTCTGTGATGGAAAATGACTGGTTCCAGTCTTTATTTTCTTGCCGGCACCTAAAGGGCCCATTTTTATTTAACCGTTTAGCTATCCAGGAGCAATCAGGGTCGTTCCAGATTTGGCATATTTCAAATAAAATTATAAAATTGCTATCACAATTTGTGTACAGGCTTTGTGTGAATGTCAGTTCTCTGGATAGAAGGCCAGGGATATAACTGCTGGGACATTTTAGAGTTGTGACTGTAGTGTTGGGCTGGAGTGATAGCACAGCAGGTCGGGAGATTTCCTTGCACATGGCTGACCCGGGTTCGATTCCTCCACCCCTCTTGGACAGCCTGGCAAGCTACCGAGAGTATCCCGCCCGCATGGCAGAGCTGGGCAAGCTACCTGTGACATATTCGATATGCCAAAAACAGTAATAACAAGTCTCACAATGGAGGCGTTACTGGTGGCCACTTGAGCAAATCAATGAACAATGGGATGACAGTGACAGTAACAAGTGTAGAGTTACAAGAAACTACCCAGTTGTTCCTCAGAGTTCCAGTACTGTTTTCTGTTCCCACAAGCAGTGTCTGTGTGGTCCAATTTCCCTGAATCCTCAACAAGTATTTGCTGGTGGTGCCAATTTTTTAGGTAGTCATTTTAAAGTTAAGTGTTCAGTTTTTTTTTTTTTCTTTAATTTAAGGGAGGTTATACCAAAAAAGTCATCATCTTACAGGGTCTGCTTAGGGTTTTGAAATGTTTTGTGTCTCCTCCAGAGTGAGGTGCCTTGCTTTGTAGAGGTAGCAGCTTTGGTGTAGAGGTGTTCCTTTGTAAAGGTTTTCAGTGCCTAAATATTCTTTAATCTTCACCGAAATAGTGGTTGATAAGATTGGATTATTTATACTCCCCCTTTAAGAAATTGAATCATACACAGTTACAAAGTTGTATATGATTAGGTTTCAGTCATATATGTTCCAGCATCCTTTCCTTCACCCCACCAGTGCTCCCATTTTCTCTCCTGCCAGACCCACCTCCACCAGCCTGCCTTTTCCACTCCTTCCTCCCTCTCCTCCTCTCCCTCCTTCACCTTGTTCCCCTCTTTTTCCCTCCCTCTGTCCCTCCCTCTCCCTCTTCCCCCCCTACTTTGGGCATTATGGTTTGCAATACAGTATGATTAGATTATTTTTTGGTTGTGTGCTTATTGGTCCACACCTCACAGTGCTTAGGGTTGACTTCTGACTGGCACTCAGGGATTATTATTCTTGGCAGTGTTGGGGGGACACCATATGTGGTGCCAAAGGTCAAACTGGTGTCTGCTGCATGCATGGCAGGCCCCTCCATCCTGTACCATCTCTTCAGTCTGAGTAGATCACTTTTTATTTGTTCTTATTCCTGGGGCCATAACATGTGGTGCTGAGGGCATAGGTCATGTTTTAAAGGTTTAAAACAGTTACAAGGTAATTTTGGAATAGTATTTTGTAATATACCAAAATAAGTAAATAAATAACTGATAAGGTAATAGTTATCACTTACTGTGTATTTCCTGTGGGTTAGAGCTACCTTCTAAGTGGATTAAATACTGTTTTCTAGCCTTCATTGTATTTGAACATTATAGTAGTTAGTATTGTTTAGAATTTAGGAACTGCATGGTGCTGAGGTACAGACAGGAACCTCACTTGATCCCATGTGAGTTGCATGCTATATTCTTCCTGTGTTATTGCACAGATGATTTATTTCCACTAATGTGGGAACTTTGGGTTATGTTTATGTCTCTGACTCATATTCCTAAACCAGGTTACCTTCAAAGTGAAGTCTATAAAGTGGGGGATGTGGTATGCTTTTCTAGACTCTTTGTTTACATTTCTGATGCCTGTTCTGTAAATGCCATCTCGATTCCTTCTCATTCCCCCTTCTCCTTTTTTTTTAGGTGATGTATTTATTTTTATTTTGTATATTCACAGGTGACAGTTAAAGGATTTGAACCTTTAATTCAGTTTGCCTACACCGCTAAGCTGTTCTTGAGTAAGGACAATGTGGATGAGGTGTGCAAGTGTGTAGAGTTTTTGGGTGTACGTGATATTGAGGAATCCTGCTTTCAGTTTCTCAAATGTAAGTTTTCGGACTCCACTGCTGACCAGCAAGAATGCCCAAGAATAAAATGCTTCCCATCGCGCTGTCAGAAAACAGACCTTAAATTTTCCCTTTCAGACCAGAGGGAATTGGAAATAGATGAAGTGGAGGAATTTTTGGAAAACAAAAATGTTCAGATGCCTCAGTGTAAACTTCGTAGGTATCAAGGAAATGCAAAAGTGTCACTTCCTCTCCAAGACAGTGCCAGTCAAACATGTGAATCCATGTGCTTAGAAAAGGATGCTGCTCTGGCTCTGCCATCTTTATGCCCCAAATACAGAAAATTCCAGAAAGCATTTGGAACTGACAGAGTTCGACCTGTGGAATCCGTTGTCAAAGATGTTCACACTTCGTGTGTCCCGCCAAATGAGACATCTGAGAGTGAATGTCTCGGGGGCGTCCAAGATTGTGCAGATTTGCAGGTGATCTTAAAATGTGAAGAAACAAAATTACCAGTGGAACATGAAGAAGCCAAGAAGAAAGATCCCGCTTCTCAGGGTCCGTCTGAGCAAACCGAGGTGGCTCCTCTACCCCACAGTTCCTCTGCAGACCCGCATGGACTCTATTCTCTGTCCCTCTTGCACACGTATGACCAATACGGTGACTTGAATTTTGCTGGTATGCAAAACATGACAGTGTTAACAGAGAAGCCTCTATCAGGTACAGACGTTCCAGAAGAGAAATTATTCAGTGAAAGTCAGGAGTTACATTTGAAATCGGACCCTGGCCCCAGGGAAGATGGTAGCCTCGCCTCCAGTGACCGGAGCAGCGTGGAGCGGGAAGTGGCCGAGCACCTAGCGAAAGGCTTCTGGAGTGACATTTGCAGCACGGAAACCCACTGCCAAGTCCAGTTATCCCCTGCGGTGGCCAAAGAGGGTTCCGAACCCATCTACCCACAGAAACGGTCCGAGTGTCCCTGGTTGGGCATCAGAATCAGCGAGAGCCCAGAGCCCGGGCAGAGGACTTTCACCACGTTGAGTTCTGTCAACTGCCCTTTTATCAGCACTCTGAGCACCGAGGGCTGTTCGAGCAATCTGGAAATTGGCAACGATGGTTATGCTTCCGAGCCCCAGCAGGAACCTTGTCCCTACACATGTGTGATCAGCCTGGGAGACGATTCTGAGACGGACACTGAAGGAGACAGCGAATCCTACTCGGCCAGAGAACAAGAGTGTGAGGTGAGGGGGACAGGAATTGCGTCTGATGGCTTGTAATTGGCTCCTACTCAGTGTCAGCAGCTCCTTACGTGCCGTAGGGTATGAGCATGCTCGGGAAGGGCGTTAGGGGATGAAACCTGGCATCAGTACCAGATGAGTGTGATGGTGTGTGGGCTTCTTCATGTATTTCAGGGTGGGTATGTTGGTGTCAATTATGGAGTAGTGGAACACATTGGGTTTTAACTTTGTCAAACACTGTGTCCCAAGAGGAAAAGGCATAATGATTCTGTGATTACTACATAGTAACTCCTAGGAAAATGTAGCACCGTGTATCATCTTGTTCACTGACCGCAAGTGTCCCCTAAGCCTGGGAATAGTAGACACCGGTGAGTTAGCTGTGACAAGTTGTAGGAATGTGTCTTGTAAATCCAGCTTGAGTTACAAGTAGAGGGTATGGAATGAATTGTACCAAGCCTGTTAGGGGACTTGGTGAACGTAAGTTTGTGTTTACCAGATAGCTGATTTTGGGTAAACCATGATACTTTGAATAATAAGGATTTGTTCATTCTTTAGCATGTTATCTACCTGTTGTTACAGATCTGAAAGTGTGAAAGAGGCCTTTACTCTGCCTTTGGAAAGAGGTGCTTTAAGAAATATGTATGCTTTTTTATGAACTGATGCATATCAGTGGAATTTTGGTGTGACGTTTACAATATTTCAAACAGTGAAAGAGTTAGAAATGCAAAAGTCTACAGTAGTATGAACATCTTAAAACATTTTATGTAACTAATTTCTCTAAACTTGAATGACAAGCCAAATTAGTTGCCAAAGAAGCCGACCAGTGTACCATTCGCATTAAATTAAGTTCATTTATTTGGTCCACACCTGGGATTACTCCTGGCTCTGCATTAAGTAACTACTTAATACTGATACTCAGGGGACTGTAAGGGATGGTGGGGATGGAACCTTGGTCAGCTGCGCACAAGGCAAGTGCTTGACCCACTGTAGTAGCTCTCCAGCTCACGATTTGCATTTTAAATGATACATTAACTTATCCCATATTTATGTTACTTATAAATATATTTTTTCAAATTTACATATATAGAAAATGACATTAATGTATTCATAAAGTTTTTCATTTTTCTACATTGACAAGTGAAAGTGTAACATTTAAAATAAGTTATACAAAATTACCATTTTCTTGACAGCAAAATAAATTTTCTGAAATGTTTTAAAAATCAGTATTACAGTATTGAATCAGTATTACACAATGCTACAAATCAAAGAATATAGTAGATTTTTTTTATTTGAATAAAATCGCGTTAAAATATTAGGATTTGGTTTGATGATATGGGGAATTAATATATCCTGAGAAAAGAACTTAAATTTTCCTTTCACTCATGCTTATATTAATATGCTTGATATAAAGAAAAATTATCATGACTCACATTTTGCTAAACCCTCTCTATCATAGAGTAGCAGAAGGTACCATGTAGAAATCAGGACTAGTCTGTTTTCTTAAGTCCAAAATTAATTCTCTGAAAAGTAGATGTATTTCCCTCTTCCCAAATTTGAGTGTGACTGCAAGATACAGAAACAATTACTGATGTTTGTTTCACATTTTAGGTAAAGCTGCCATTTAATGCCCAACGAATAATTTCTCTCTCTCGAAACGATTTTCAATCATTGTTGAAAATGCACAAGTTGACTCCAGAGCAACTGGATTGTATCCACGATATTCGAAGAAGAAGTAAAAACAGAATTGCTGCCCAGCGCTGTCGCAAGAGAAAACTCGACTGTATACAGAACCTTGAGTCCGAGATTGAGAAGCTGGTAAGTGTATAGTGGCTTATTGTTTAAATTTCACTTCTACCTTCTCTCCTTTCAAATCCATCCCTCCCTCCATTCCCTTATGGGTATAAGTCAGATAAAATATTCGGTTATGTATTAATTTCAAAAAATTGATTAGTTGACTTCTTCAGACATGGGTAGACTTGGTTAGTATTAACTAGAACACGGCAGATTAGAATCAGCTGTGTGTGGCCGAGACCCCATCACCCCCAGTAACCCCCAGGCGATCTGGATTGAGTTTCAGTTGCCATTTTCAGAAAACAAGTTCTCTGTCATTTTTAAAAATTAAGTTAGCTTTCTTTTAACATCAGTGCTGTATTCTACCTACTTACCATAGCAGTCCTACTAAAATGTTGAGAATGCTTTCCGAGGACTTATTTTTAATGATGAACAAAGTAGAGGTAATTGGACGGTTGCATAATTAGGAAGCTCTTTATAAGCACTGTGGTGTCTCTAAAAACGAATACTTTAGTTGTTTAAATAAATTGTAGACTTGAGTAACTTGCTTTTGTTTTTTCATTTGTTTGTTTGTGTTTGTTTTGGGCCCATACCCAGTGGAGCTCAAGGGTTCTTCCAGGCTCTGCGTTCAGGAATTACTCCTGGCTGGCTTGGGGATTATGTGGGGTGTTTAGGACCGAACCCAGGTCAGCCACGTGCAAGGCAAACTATCCACTGACTGATTGCTCTGGCCCCAGCTTTTATTGATACTAAAACACAGCCAACTAGACCTTTTATTTAAGGGGAAAAATTTACATGCTGCTATGAGTGGAGCATCTTTATTTTTTATTTATTTTTTTATTTTGAGTTACACCGGGCAATGCACAGGTGTTACTCCTGGCTGATGCACTCAGGAATTACTCCTGGCGGTGCTCGGGGGACCGTATGGGATGCTGGGAATTGAAGCGGGGCCGGCCACGTGCAAGGCAAATGCCCTGCCGGCTGTGCTATTGCTCCAGCCCCTGAGTGGAGCATTTTTAGATGAGAGGAGAAGAACCCTTATTTTATTGAGTCTGCTTGTCTGTTCTAGCCTCAAAACACATAGGAACTAACGTATTGGCACTCCTGCTTCTGTAGCAGTCGGGAAGCCAGCTGTGTCCTGAAGGACACCTGATAATGCTGGCTCAGCTCCACATGGGGCCAGAGGCCAGAGGGAAACATTGCCTAGAAAATGTTTTACTTTGGTTATTCATTGGTTAAAATTGAAAATTGTGATTGCGACAAGTTTTTAATCCTGAGCCTTCCAGCTATGAATGGCAATTACATAGCAACTATCACTGTCACTGTCAATCCCATTGCTCATCGATTTGCTCGAACGGGCACCGGTAACATCTCCATTGTGAGACTTGTTTGTTATTGTTTTTGGCATATCGAATATGCCACAGGTAGCTTGCCAGGCTCTGCCATGCAGGCAAGACATTCTCAGTAGCTTGCCGGGCTCTCCAAGAGGGGCAGAGGAATCGAACCCTGGTCAGCCGTGGGCAAGGCTAACACCCTACCTGCTGTGCTACTGCTTCAGCCCCTAAAATAGCAACAATGTAGAAAATTGGAAACTGTATCTTTATGCATTCCTAAGTTAAAATATATAAATATATGCATTATGAGAGAGTCTCTTGCCCGCACGCCTGGCTGTCTTCCCCGGGGCCCTCGGAGGGGATGGGCTGCAGCTTCCCTCCCCACCCCGAGCAGAGCTCTCGGCGGCCGAAGACCACCGGAACCTAGCTACAGCCATGCTCGAGGCCCCTCTCCACACGTTCTGACAGGCCTCATGCATGAAAGTACCGGCAGAGGAACCCAGGTGTGTGTAATCCCATCAACAGCTCCCAGAAGCTCATGGCCGCAAAGCTTATCTTAAAACCTACTTCTCCCTCTGGGAGAAAATAGCAAGCTACTAAGAGTTTCCTGCCCACATGGGACAGCCTAGCAAGCTTCCCATGGTGTATTCATATGCCAAAGCCAGTAACCAGCTGAATCTCATTCCCCTGACCCTGAAAGAGCCTCCAGTGCAGCAGGCCCCGTTAGGAAGGCCGAATGGAGAGAGCGTCTAAAATCTCAGGGCTAGGACGAATGGAGAGGTTACTGAGCCCGCTCGAGAAATCGACGAACAACGGGATTTCGTGATCGTGATCATGATGTATTATGCTTTAATTGCAAAAGGTGAACCTAAGTATAAAAAGGTGAAGATATTTAAGGGTATAAAAACATGGAAGAGAAACCAGATGTTTTATAAGTGGAAGCATGATAAAAAAGTAAAATACATTTTTATAAAACTATGGATTGATGAATGACTAAATTGTTAGGACCAAAGAATGAAAGTCGCATTAAGTAATATTTATCGGCTGTTTCATGGGGGAGGTAGTTATCAGTGCATACCTGTGACTGGTAGTGCTGGTAGGCTGCCTTGCTATTTTTCTTCAAATAGCACACTTAAGTGTCTTGGAGTATGGCATCTTACCTTTTAGACTGTTGGATTGGATTGTCTGCAGCTACTTGAAATCTACAAAAAATTAAATGGCTAGAATTCTGTCACAGCTTTCCCAGGTGAAAGTGGCAGAAAATGTGCTACTAAGTAGGACTAAGAAGGGGAGCCCTTTCTCTAGAAAGAAAAATTTAAGGCCGAACATGGGCTTTATTAAGTATTCTTTTTAAAAAATTTTTTAATTTTTAAAATTTTTTTAAATTAGTGAGTCACAGTGAGGGTACAGTTACAAATTCACACATTTTTGTTCTTGTTATTCCCTCATACAATGTTTGAGAGCCCATCCCTATGCAGCAGTTAGAAAGGATGAAGTCATGAACTTTATCAAGTATTCTTAAGACCCTGATTACTGGGTAATGTTCAGGAGCGTTTTAAAAATTTCTTTGGATGGAATTACTGGCAGTATTGATGCTCTAGTGAAAGTCTGTCGGTGGTAGTATAGATAGTTGAGACTAGGAAGGAGTATGACAGATATCTCCCTCTTTGAAAAATAAAGATTGTCACTTTCTGAAAGTGTTAACACACTCTGTTAACTACCAGTGGTTTGTTTGTTTATTTATTTATTTGTTTGTTTTGATTGGTTGGGTCTACAAAATTGCTTAAAGTACTTAGTATTCAGTGTGGTTTTAGCACAGACTGTTCAAATTGGCCTGTACTGGTGGACATGTAGTTAGCAGAGGTGGGTGATTACGAGCTGTGTTTCCATGCTTAAGAAGACGTGTCACTACGATAGATTTCTCCTAGTGACATAGCTGATCGGGAGTACGTTCTGTCAGGTATTATTGAATTCTTGTGGGTATGTGTTGTTGGATTTCACCCTTCTCTAAGTGGGGTAGGTGTTGGGTGTCTGCCAGCTCAGAACCTCAGCAAAGAATTTAGTGTTTTCACTGTGATAGTGAGAATTGGTGTCTCCTGTGAGCTTTTAATTCTGCTTCTCTTAGAAGTGAAATTGACTCTCTTTGATGTACATTTTCAAGGGACAGTTAGGTATTTCTCTGAGTCACCTGCTCAGAGGCATTTTGGAAGCAGCAACTGGTCACCATTTCCTCACAGTTGAGTATTCTTTAACCTTAAAGAAAGGCACTATCACATGGCTTTTTTCGTGCTGCATTCTTCCATTCCTTATCTTGTACTGGGTCGGTTATATTTAGAATTAAAAAAAAAACTTACTAAATTTGAATAAATATTGCATACTAGAAGCTAAAATGTAGCTCTAGATGTAAATTTGCTATTAAAAAAATGCTGAATTGGGACCAGAGTATGGATTATACTCAATTTTTAATGATCTGTGATTAAGGCTACAGTACTTAAAGCGTAAGATTTATGCAGTTGCATAATAAGAAAATAAAAATATGTTTAGAAATACATAATAAGATACTGGTAGGGAAGGAGCTCATATATCATGAAGTGACTAAGTTGAATTATTTTTATTTATTTTGCCAAACTGATTTATTTAACTAAACTTATTTAGCAAAACTGGTTGTAGTAAATTTTGTGTTTTTAAAGTGAAATGGAAAAACCAGCTAGCTGCCATGTAGGGGGCGGCTTCAAATGCAAGGAATTTATGGGACCATTTACTTTTTAGGAATAATCATGGATGTGTTCTAGGGTTTACCGGTTGTTTTTAGTTGTAGAGAGGTAAGCCACCTAGGGAGAAGGTGTGTACTTAAAGATTATAGTAGCACTGTAGTCCTGTTCATCAAAATTCAACAGGCAATCAAGCGGGCACCAGTACCGTGTCCATTGTGAGACTTGTTACTGTTTTTGGCATATCGAATATGCCACGTGTAGCTTGCCAGGCTCTGCCATGCGGGCGGGATACTCTTGGTAGCTTGCTGGGCTCTCTGAGAGAGATGCGAGGAATGGAACCCGGGTCGGCCGCGTGCAAGGCAAACACCCTACCCGCTGTGCTATGGGGTAGATTATAGTGGTATCCTTTTTTTTTTGGTTGGAGTGTAAGGACAGTTAAGGATCATGTGGTTTATGTACAGATATACAAGTTATAAAATATTTGTGATCTTTCTAATACCTGACAATCAGAATCTCGCGCAGCAGAGCCTGGCAGGCTGCCTGTGGCGTATTTAGTATGCCAAAAACAGTAACAATAATAGGCTTAATTCCCCTGACCCTGAACGCGACAGGGACAAACGGGGACGTTACTGGCGCCTGCCTGAGCAAATCGATGAGCAACAGGACAACAGTGATACAGTGATACAGTGATTCTAATATCTGTAAGTTAAGTTGTTCTGATTTGAGGAAGGAAGCTCAGCTCTTTAGTCTTTCTCTTAATCTTGTTTCATGTAGCACTGTTGAAGGCCTGTCTGCTGTGTAGACAAATACTCCGATTCTAGTTGAGTTCTAAGACCTGTTGTGAGTGAGGAGACATACTTGTTATTCTGAAAGCTTTGTTTTTCACTTTTATCAGTGTGTGAGAAAAAGCAGTAGATGCTGATTGTATGGATGTTTTCTTTTCTTCCCTGAGGGTAGCAGCTGGCACTTTGCTCATCCTTGACCCACTGTAGACCTTCCCACCCCATCCCCTTGGCTTACAACTGGCAGATTCTCAAGAGAAATGTACTTATTGAGCATTGAGCATTGCTTTGTGTATTCTTGTGTATATCTGCACATTTGTACATGAACTTATCTACATATCACATAACCCTAATTTTTTTCCAAAACAAGATGTTTACAAAAATCTGAGCAAAAAAAAAAAATCTGAACAAATTTCATATAAAATCAGGCTACTTTACATTATTAAAATGTAATTTATATTTAACATTTTCTTAAAACATATTGCCCTTAAAATACTAAGGTAGTAGTAGAATACTAGTAGATTCTCATTCAGTTTTGCAGAAAAACTAAAATAGTAACAGTGTTTCACCCTTGTAGCTATTTTTACCATTTTAGCTATTTTTGTTCCAGGAAAAAAACAGCAACATAAAAACCTCCTCACTTTGTGGCCAGGGAGATGGTATAGTGAGTCGTACATTTGCCCTGCACATGGCCGACCCGGGTGATGGTTCCCCCAGCCCAGCAGGAGTGATTCCTGAGTGCAGAGCCAGGAGTAACCCCTGAGATCGCTGGGTGTGACCCCCGCCCCCAAGGATAAAATAGGAAAGAGACAGTCGTCTCGTGCGGTGAGTGCATCATGTACATAGGAGGCCCAGGTTCCACAGGGTTCCCCAAGTACTTCTCAGAGCAACCCCTGAGCACTGAGGCAGAAGTAGCCTTTGACTGCTGCTGTGTAACCTCAAAGCCAAGAATAAGTACTTAAAAATAAATCTAAATGATAATAGACAAGCCTCAGCTTTCTAGAACCCGTCAGCAATCAGAAACCCAGGAATTGTCAGAGGTTCTCCAGAGAAACCTTTGCTCTTCCGTCAGCCTGTGCTGACCCAGCACAGAAATGGCCCGAACACTCGCTGGCTTGGCTCAGCGTGGACACGAAGCAGTCCGGGGGTAGATGAGGAAGAATGAGGGAAAAGAATGAGGTGTCAGCAGTGGCCTGTGTGGGAGAACAGAAGGCAGGAACTGGGGAAACCCGAAAAACCCTTGGAAACTGCCTCAAAAGGCTTTCCTGTGTGCGGAAACAGTTAATGATCACAGCACCAGGAGTGAGACACACCAGGAAAAAAAAAATGATCCCCCTTCCCCCACCCCCATCTCCTGGCTCTTCACGCTGCAGTGATCAGCCACTGGCATTATGACTCTGGCAATGTTCAACCCTGGGCTCCGCTGTCCTTCCTGTGTCCACCCTGATTGTTTCAGGATCTCCCAGGTGTCAAGTTCCCCACTTGTTTATCTGCAGTTCGAAAACTTAGAAGGCTCTGAAAACCCATACAAGTTTATCACAAATCTCTTAGCCAAGAATTTGACACAGACAGAGGATAGGCTGTGTGGAGTCTTCATCCTAACCTTCTGCATGACTTGATATTTTAACGTGTTTTTCTTAGAAGTGTAAAGAGAATTTGGCAGTAGGGGTGCTTGCTACCCTAGACCCTCCAAGAGAAATAATGTGTGCGCCTCGATGACATTGCTAAGAATCGGAAGATTTCCGAATTCCGAGGAGGAATGTGATCGTACTCAAAGTGAGAAGAACTGTAGCTGTGTTCGATCCCCTTAGGCCCGTGTCTGCCACTAATAAACTAATAGAAGTCATTTCGTTCTCTCTTGCCCCGCCTTCACAGCAAAATGAGAAGGAGAACCTGCTGAAGGAGCGAGATCACATTCTGTCCACCCTGGGCGAGACCAAGCAGAACTTGACCGGCCTCTGCCAGCAGGTCTGTAAAGAAGCGGCCCTGAGTCAGGAGCAGATCCAGATCCTCGCCAAGTACTCGGCCTCCGACTGCCCACTGTCATTTCTCATCTCCGAGAAAGGGAAGAGTACTACCGATGGCGAGCTTGCCTTCCCGTCTGTCTTGAGTTTACCCGAGGGGCCTCCCTCGGCGCCCCCGCCCGCCGGGGAGCAGAGCCCGGGCTATCCCAGCACCGGCGGGGGCAGCGAGCCGGGGCCCGCGGCCAGCACTGGACAGGCCGGGTTTGTGGAACAGTGTCGGCCCAGCGGCAGCATCTCGGATTTCTGTCAGCAGATGACTGATAAATGTACTACTGACGAGTAAACTTGCACCCATTTCCTTCAGACCGGCTGATTTTCCTGTTCAGGTTTTGACATTGTTCGGACGCTCCATATAACCATCTGTCTCTTAACCATATTGTTTTTTATTTAACCCCCCCTCATGGCTTGCTATTAAGGGAATTCCTCTGAATTCAACCTGATGTCTTGATTTCGCTTCCTAGATACTGAAAAAAAAAAAAATCACACGTGAAAATGTAGTAAGGTTCTAAAACTCGTGCTTCAAAGAATAACATTAGTCATAACTTTTCCCAGTATTCAAAATAAACATGAGAATGAAAGCTAGCGGCATTATGGGAAAAATAAATGGTTTCACAACTTAAAGTATCTCCAGATAATTCCTGCTAAAGAAGTAGCCTACACAAGTTTTATTAGTGTGACCCTTTGCAATATCCCCGTGTAAGGGAAAAGTTCTCCCCAGGAAGTACTAAGCGAGTACTAAGGTCTGTTCTATTCCTCAGCTCCTCAGGAGTGTTGGTGTGGGACGTCAGTGTGCAAAATAGGATCTTGAAGTTAAAATAAATAACAGCCTCAGAGATCATTGCTCCTCAGCTGCTTCCCGAATCAGTGGTTGATTGGTTTGCACCGTCCTCCCTAAACTGCCCTGGGAGTCATCCTGCTCTCTCTCAGCACGGCAGGCTGCGTGAGGGGCCCAGATGAGTCCTCTCCTTTCTCTCTGCAGTCACCTTCATGTCTTTGGAAAGAGCAGCAGGGCTGGCAAGGGTCTTAGGCTTTAGAATTCTGGACAGCGCCCAGGTGAGAACACCAGATCCCAGGGAAGGAAGAGGGCCTAGGTCTATCAGGTGTCGCAGTTCACTATTTTGAAGTCTCGTAATTCACTTGTTCAAACCAAACCCACCACGTTATGGTAAATGAAAATGCACCTCTAGTGATCATGCAGGTTTGTGAAGTAGGTTGGAATTTGGTCTTGGTCATTGGAAATCAGACTCGATCCTAGTTCTCTTCCTCGACTCTGATGTCCTAGGACCCACACACCAATGTGACTTGTGTATTTTAAAATCGGTCTTTGGGTTGATTCACTCCTGTACTTGAAATACAACCGCTATCATCTGTCCCATAATATTTTACAGAGGTTTTTTAGCCATTCTGCTGTTAGATTAGACTTCTGAGAGTCAAAATTTGGAACCTTTTCAACAGCTGAAAATGCATATTTTGCATTGACAGAAACATTTGCTACCCTAGTTTTTAAAGCACAGGAGAGAGTCCTTGGTAGTGTTTGGGTCAGAAATGCCTTCACTTCATCTGATCAGACAATTGTGAGAAACACTCTTGATTGTACCCGGAGTTTAGGGGTGAGCCTGCGGAGCTGTCGTGGGGGACAGTGATCCACTCTCCACCACGCAGGAGTGAGCATCGGAGAGCATCGGGGGGCCAGACTGAGTCTTTCAAACGTTATCTTTTTCTGAAGTGAGGAGACCGGGGGATAGTTTATAATCTCTGCTCTTAGTTACTGCAAGAAAAACTAGTTGGGCTTATTTTCTTATTACTTCATAGGAATTCTCAAGAATTTGTCAGGGAGAAGGATTATTCCATAATGATACACCTATACTAAAAATTGTGTATATATATGTGTGTGTACATATATATATATAAAAACCATGTAGCTGTTTCTTTGATACTTGTAATTTTTAACTTCAGAATATAAAATAATATAAAAAACTTTTTTGGTTTACAAAATGTAAAATCAATACAAGCCAATGGAATTCTTGATTTCCTACCTCAGTGTATACTCAACTGTTTGTCATATCAGTTTGGTATGTGCTAATGTCAAATGATTTTTTGCTTTAATGGCTACTGTAAATAACCGCTTTGAAAGGTTACCAACTATTTTTATGGTAAACCCTCAATGTCTCGAGAGTTTAAATATGATTTTTAAGACACCTGGTTTAAATTTCTTTCTACATACAAACATAAATTCTACATAAGTTTAGCATTAAGGGTTTATTTTGATGATATTCTGGTTATTGGCCAAGTGTAATATTTCTTAAAATATAGCATTAATTTTAATAACCAGCATGTAATACAAGTACACTACCTCATACCTACATAATTTTCAAGTTGTAATACGAAGTGACAGAATTTTTTTCAAAAAAAGACATTTGTCTTTTTTGGCCATAGGTGGAAATGTTTTCTAGATAATTGCATAACATTACACTTTTGCCTATTTTAACATTTAACTTCTAAAGAAGTTTTTTCTTAAAAAAAAATAGTTTCAGGTATTTTTTTTTTGAGGCTGCCTAAGACAAATGACAGGATTATGTGTATACAGTGTATATCTTTTCCTTCATGCATAATTTTGGAAAGGTGGTTTTTAGTTTGTATATCATATATATATATATGTGATCATTGTTCCTTATTTTATTAATTGGCTTTCTCAATGCTTGATTGATTTTTTTTAAAAAAGAACTGTTATGTCTAACTCAGTAAATTAATATTGCATTAAATTGTTATTTTCATTATGAATTCTATAGCTTGTAGTAAATAATTTGTTAAATTTTTATATTTAAAAAATGTGGATATAAATCTTGGTTTCTCCATCTATAAATTTTAAGGCATTTCCTGTAGCGGAATACTTAACCAGTTTTAAATAAGGAATTGAATATATTTGATGTAGTGGACGATACAGGTTGCATGTGGACATTTAGCCACATTAACAACTTGGGAAAAAAGTCAGATGGCAATGTTCTAATGAATTCTCAGGTGAACCTTTTCAGTTATGAAACATCTATTTTGAATTTGTAAAGTATTTTAAATGTTTTATTAAGGCATGTAATAAACTATTCTTTGAAACTTGTTGGGCAGAATGAAAATTTAAAGCCATAATGGTAAAGGATGGCAGACTGATTGTAAAATAAACAAATATAATATCTATTTTTTTTGCTCTCTTTCATAACAGTTTTTGAACACTGCAATAAAACCACTAAACTTACTAAGATCATATTTCATTTAAAGCAAACTTTTAAGGCCTGAAGAAATAGTCTACGGGCATGAGGACAAGGTACTTGACTTGTGCACGGTTGATCGTGCTTCAGTGATTGACACCACCCAGGGTCTCCGGAGCGTCTCTGAGAGTCATCCTTCAGCAGGACCAGGAGGAAGCTCTGGGTATGACCCCCCAAACAAAACCAAAGCACATGTTCAAAAGGTTTAATGTACATTTTCTCCCGAATACACTTTGTCAGGTGTAGGAAAGCTATACATAGTAGGTGTTGATCAATAGTTCGACAGATCGAAGCCTCTAAAATTGCTTCTCATTGAGGAAAGTCAGAATCTGATTTCCATTTTCTCTCCTCAATGAATTTCCTAATTTCAGGTTTTTAATTAGTGGTCATTGTGATCCTGGCACTTGAATAGGAGTTATAATGAGTTGATTATTATGTCTGAAAGAAAAAATCCCTTTCTTCTGAGTACACTTTGTCAGATGTAGGAAAGCTATACATGGTGGCTATTGATCAATGCAAAGCCTCTAAAATTGCTTCTAATTTACTAGTCAGATATCTCATTTCCACTTTCTCACCACCTAAGTGAATTTACTAATTTCAGGTTTTTGGTTAGCGGTTATGTGATTCCTGGTACTTGAACCGGGAGTTATAAATGAGTTGCTTATCATATCTGAAAGAAAAACCCTAGCTTTTAACTTTTTAAGGAAATCTTTCTCCTGATTTACTTATTTTCAATCTTTGGATGGGATTTACTTATTTTCAATCTTTGGATGGGATTTACTTATTTTCAATCTTTGGATGGGCTTTACTTATTTTCAATTTTTGGATGGGCTGGAGCACAGCGGTAGGGTGTCCGCCTTGCACGCGGCTGACCCGGGTTTGATTCCTCCGCCCCTCTCGGAGAGCCCAACAAGCTACCGAGAGTGTCTAGCCTGCACGGCAGAGCCTGGCAAGCTTCCCGTGGTGTGTTCAACATGCCCAAAAAAAGTAACAAGTCTTACAATGGACACATTACTGGTGCCCACTCGAGCAAGTCAGTGAGCAACGGGATGACAGTGACAGTGACAATCTTTGGATAGGGATGTAGAAATTCTTAAGAATACCATATATGCTATCAGCCCTTACATTTTAAAAACCTGGGTCAACTCTGCCATGTTACATTCACCTTATAATCAGACTGTAAGCCAGGGCTCACTGGTGATCCACAGCATGGCCTTTTGGGCCAGGATAGTGAGTCTCACCTGGGCATGGCTCTGCAGGTGTGATACATACTTCCCAGAGACACAGAGTGGGATAGGATACGCAGGATCTGGCAAATAGTGCATGAAGGTCAGGGATGCTGCTAAGCATCCTATAATGCAGTCTCTGCAACGAGGGATTACCCATCCGAGGTGTGACTCAGGCTCAGGTGGAGAAACCTTAGCCAACGATGAAGAAATGTGAGAAGATGCTTTGTCCCTTGTGGTAGTGCGGGGACTACAAGAGTTTAAAGGCGAGAGCGTCAGAGAAGTGCAGTTTCACCAGACTTGGAAGGATTGCAGTCTGCATCAGGATAGGTAGTCCTGGGAGAGGTGGCCGCTGGCACAGGGAAGCCTGGCGTCTTAGCCCTTTTCATTCTTCCTCCCTGGGACTGACTGTGTCCGTCTGTCAGGCATGCCACAGCATTCTGTCCGAAAGAAGGAAAATAGTGTTGCTGTTGAGATTTAAGTTGCAGCAGATCATCCCCATGTCTGGTTTTTGGTTGATTTCAGTATTTGTCTCTTTCTTCTCCCCCCCCCCTCCCAAATTAAAATGCACAGCTCACCATGGTGGAAGATGGAATTGGAAATGAGTTGTCGCAAGGTCGCTGTGAGGATGAATTTGCTCTTAACAAATATGAAAGGATTTAGAAGGTGATTGCTGGGGCTGGAGCAATAGCAGAGCGGGTAGGGCGTTTGCCTTGCACGCGGCCGACCCGGGTTTGATTCCCAGCATCCCATATGGTCCCCTGAGCACCGCCAGGAGTAATTCCTGAGTGCATGAGCCAGGAGTAACCGGGTGTGACCCAAAAAGCAAAAAAAAAGGTGATTACTGCACTTCATGATGATCGTAACATTGTGCCACCAGTAGAAGAAGGAAAAAAAGCTTATTTTGGGGGTTTAAAAATGAGCTGTGACTTGGGATCAGAGAGATAGTGCAGTGATAGGTTTCAGTCCTGGCAGCATATAACGTCCTGGAGCCACACCAGAAGTTACGCGTGACACAGTGAGGCATAGCCCCCACCCGCCGACAAAGAGGATAGAGGAGTTGGAATGGTTAATGCATATATTTTACACAAACTATAGAATACAAGGAAAACGAGCACTTTAATTTTCTGAAAATTGAGGCATGCAGCTCGTGGGACATTTTCCTCACCCATGTATCTGTGATCACCATTTTATAAGAAAATATTTGGATGGGAAGCTTCACATCATAAATAATTTCTTGAAGGAAGAAAAACTCTCATTGAACCCCAAATTCTGGAACTGTAAAACTTGCCATGATCAACCAGGATGATCAACCAGGTTTACATCCCTTTTCGGAGAATGTTAATAAAATTGCTTTACAAAGTATCATTTTGTGAAAATGACAAGTATTTATACATTTGTGAATGAATAAATTGGTATTTATATGTGTTCATATAAAATAAAACATTAAAAGTAATTTTAAATTTGTCACTTTAATTTCCCAATGATGTAAGTAAGACCTATTGGTTATGTTTGAAGTGTGTATATATGGTTATATATAGAAATGTTGGGATGTCAGCTGAAGTTGAAAAAGACTTGAGGACGAATAGGGATTGTCCAAATAGCTCTTGAGCACTGCTGAGGAGCCCTAGCCCCCACCCAGTCAGGCCTTTTAGGAACACCACATATAAATAGTACTTGTTGAGGTGTGAGGAGGGGAGGAGGCAGCAGCTAACGTCCAGGAGGAGTGTTGGATCATTTGAGAAATAAAGAGGAGAGAGGTGACTCCGTGGACGCAGGAGGCGGGTGGAGCTCTTATTGCTCATGAAGGCCAGGCTGGCTTTGCAGCCCCATAAATTTGCTCCAAGAATATTCTAGAAGACAGCGGATTTTTCCCTACTCCTTGTTCTCTCTCTTCAAGAAGTAGACTTCCTGGGAGAGCAGACTCTGGAGGTCAGTAAATCCCAAGACTGGTGGCTGGCTGAGCCAACATGTCCCTCCGATTGCTCAGTACCAGAGTTACTCAGTACCCGCAGTGCCAAGGAGGTACTGAGATCCAGAGACCAGGAGCCCCCAGAAGGAAAGCCCCTCCTGCCGGAACCAGGATTCCAGAAGGCTCTCTGCTTTCTTGCTGCTCTGCCTTTCTGTCAACATTGGGCTTCACCATTGTGTCCAATCAACCGGGGCCAAGAGCCTGGAGGAGAACAACCTGTGTCACATTTGTGAGTTCACGTCTGTCCCCAGAGCCAGCCTCTGCTTCTTGAGGGTTACCTCCTTGGGACTGTCAGTGGAGAGTAGGTGGTTTCGTCCCCCTGAGGACAGCATAACTGCAAGTTAACTCGAACTCAGAGGAAGTTTTTTTTTTTTTGCTTTTGGGGTCATACCCGGCGATGCACAGGGGTTACTCCTGGCTCTGCACTCAGGAATTACTCCTGGCGGTGCTCAGGGGACCATATGTGGTGCTGGGAATCGAACCGGGGTCGGCTGCAAGCAAGGCAAACACCCTCCCCTCTGTGCTATCGCTCCAGCCACCGAACTCTGAGTTAGTTTTTAATCAGACTGAAAGTGAATTTCTGCCCCTTTCCCCTCTCGAATTCCCTCCTGCCTCCTGGGACCGTAGAACCTGTCGGAAGCTGTTCAGTGATGAGGTAGGTTGCCAGCGTTTGAAGACTTTATTAACAAGGATCACGATATTCTGGTCATAACGAAGCGACACAGTAGGAATGGTGGGAAGGAGATGCGGTACAGTGGGTGAGTAGCTTGCCTTGCACACAGCCGCCCCTGGGAACCCAGGTGCTCCCCTGAGCACCGCTGGGTGTGGAGGGGGTGTGGGGAAAGTTCATCCATCCTTAGGCTCCATCATGCCTTTTTATTTGCGGCTTCCCCAGTTGCTTCTGGCACCCCAAACCAGTTGAGTGAGGGCTCCCCCTAGGGGCCTTGTGTCTGCAGTGCTCCCTCCCTCCAGGCTTCAGCCTGAGCCTCCGGGGTGCTTCAGGATAGTTTTTTTCTTCCTGTGGATTTACATCAATTCAGAGCTCATGTGCCCCAGCCCCATCCATGCTCCTTCCGTAGGTCTGAATGCAGCATGGAATGAGGGTTGGGGTGGACGAGAGTCGAGGCATTGGGTGATAGGCTGGTCCCCCCGCACCCCCCCCCCCCCCCGCCAACACACACACTACAAGTGGGAATCGTACAAGCCCTTGGAAGGCAGCTGCCTCGACAGTGGCTGAAGCTGCACATACTGTTCTCCAGTTCTTCCTCCAAAGCCAGGGAAGGTGCCGGTGGCCACTGACATATGCTGGGTTGTTTGCCCAGCCTGAATGCTGGCGGCTCACACTGGACGGGGCTCCCAGGCCTGCTCTGTGACACCCATTTATGGCCCCACTTCCTTCCTAGCACCTCTCTGTTTTCAAGGGGAGTCTAAGGGGGTGGGGGAAACTCCACCCGTGGATACTTCGTGCACAAAGAAGTTCCAGGAGGTGGGCCTGGGCAGCCATCAGGGAAGTGGATGAAAGGATGGTTTCCGTGAGGTTTCCCAGCCTCGTGTCACTGGGGTCTTCCCACAGTGCCGACACTCAGGGTCTGACTTGGATGAAAGTAACATTTCCCTGCAGAAAACTGCTCCCATGGTTGGAAAGCATCTTTCTTTTCAAGACCAGGACACAAATGCTGCGATAATCCCATGTCTTGTTATCAGCTGAGTCACTCTGGGCTCACTTTATCAAACTCCCAGTTAGGGTATGACTTGGGTGCAAGTAGAAAGCTCTTTTAGAAAACAAAGGACCATGAGGACAAGCAGGAGCGTGGAACCAGAGTTCAGGAGTTCTATTTAGCTCTGCAGCCTGGCTTTGATGTTGAGTCATTCTAGAAAATTACTTAGTTCTGGCCATTCTTCTGTCCCCATTCTATGCAACTCCGAGCCAGCTGATGCGCATGTAGCTGTTGCAAGCCTCCCTAAGTGGGGAGGGTTGGGTCAGGAGTCTGTCAGCGACCGGGCCGGAGGAGAGAGTCTCTGGTCAGCCTGCCTTAGTATGTGGGCTTCCACCCAGGTAGTTACAAACACGGTATTTTGTGAGTTGTTGGATGCTGCATCTTGTACATTGTTGATAGAAGCACTGGACCAACCAACCACTTTAGCTTCACCAAAATGAGCAAGTAAGGAAATTATTAATTTATTAATATGCTCTTTTTGATTTTGGGGGGTGCACTTCTAGGGGTTCTTAGGGCTAACTCCTGGCTCTACCCTCAGGGTTCACTCATGCTCAGAATACCATATAGGATGCCAAGGATCGAACCCAGGTTGGCCCTGTGCAAGGCACATGCCCTACCTGCTTTTTGATTGCACTGAGTTTTTTTCATCCATTGAGCACATTTTCATGAGTTCTCGAACGTCCTATCTGTAGGATAACATAGCCTCAGGTAGCTTAGGTTTATTGGGTTACTCCCATTACAGTGCTCCCACTCCTCTGTGTTTATTTGTAGCTTCTTTCTTAGTGTTCTGTTGACGTGTGAATATTGTTTTTCTCTTCTCCTTGAGTCCTTTGCATAGTTTATTCAGAGCCATGTCCTTTTTGTATGGACACAGGAAGACTAAGCAAATGCTGTGCTTTTGTAACCTTATGTCATTTGACTCTACATGATATTTTCCTCCTGGGCATCTGTTCTCACCCTAAGCCTCAGCTTCCCTTACTTCCTAGCACCCCCAAAAGCAGGGTCCCGATGAGGGACGAGACGGACCCAGGACAAGCGGTGAGTTGTGTGCTACCCTGGCATCGAGATGGGCCTGGCCAAAGTGCCTAATGCTTAACTATAAGTTAAGAGCTTGATCATGGACAAATGTTGTCATGATCCAAACAGTGATAACTAGATTTGGACCCTGCTAGGGTGAGGAATGATTAATCTGGCCTGAGTGCTGTGGTCTGAGTCTGGCAAGATGTTGCCAGGAGAGCTGCCCTACAAGCCTCAATGTATCTCTTGCTATGTCCATACAAAAATAACTAGTATTAGGATGTTAATAAGTGTTTGGACTAAGGAAAGGAAAAAAACCTTAAGAGTGAGGAAGGGCTTTGGAATGCCCTGCCCTCAGGAAGGGCTTTCTTATGTTGATTTTGCTACCTGGCTGGGGGTAGCCTAGAGGTGGGAGAGAGAAGTAGGAGGAGAGAAGTGAGAGATGCTGCAGTTGATCCAGAGAGAGGCCGGAGCTGGGAGTGTGGGAGATGGGAAAGATGGAAGATTGAATAAACGGTAACTAATCAGCAACCAGCTTGGTCCTCGTTCTTCCTTCGCCTGTCCTTGGCCAACAGCCGTCCCAATCCAGCCCATACACAGCGGTTCCAGAGCACCAAGCGTGGGCGGTGAGACAGAGCCACCCAGAGAGCCCGAGAGTGCACATGCCCGTCGGTGTGCCTTAGTTTTTTACACTATCATGACTCAGTTTCATGCCATCCCTGTGGCATCTCTCTCGGTTGCCTGAGGGATCCCCACATTCTGTTTGGAATATGTGGACCAGATCAAATCTCCTTAGACTCAACCTCTGAGTTCAGATTTAGAGAACCTTCACTTCAGAGAACCTTCAGTTACTTCGGAGAACCCTCAGTTACTTCAGAGAACTGTCAGTTACTTCAGAGAACCTTCACTTACTTCAGAGAACTTTCACACCCACAAGGAGCTGGGCAGAGCAGCGGGTATTTCATGGAACAGGATGTGAGCTGGGTTCAAGGCAGCACATACATGAATTTAACAGAAATCCAGCAAGGGGCTGGAGAGACAGCTCAAGGGGCTGGTTTTGCATGCCAGAGACGGAAATTTGATCTCTGGCACTGTTTGAACACCCCTGTTTGCCCTCTTAAAAAAGGTGGAGCCAGAGATGGTACAAGAGCTAAAGTACTTGCTTGGTATGTAGCTGCTCCTGGCACTGCATAGGGTCCCTTGAGCGCTTTGTGGGTCACTCCTGAGCATATAGCCAGAAATAGCCTCTGAGTACTGCCAGGCGTGCACCTGATTCCGCCCTCCACAAAAGAAATATGGTGATCTCTAAGAGGTATCCTACAGTGCTCTGTCCAGGGGTGAAGGGGAGAGTGAGAAGAAGAGTGGGGTAGTGGGAGAGAAGGGGGAAGGAGGGAGGGAGACAAAGACCATGCCTGTGCTGGGTGTATGTTCTGTATAGCACTGTCATCCTGTTGTTCATCTATTTGCTCAAGCAGGCACCAGTAACGTCTCCATCGTGAGACTTGTTACTGTTTTTGGCATATCCAATATGCCACGGGTAGCTTGCCAGGCTCTGCCATGCAGGCGGGATACTCTCAATAGCTTGCTGGGCTCTCCGAGAGAGGATGGAGGAATCGAATCTAGGTTGGCCGCATGCAAGGCAAATGCCCTACCCGCTGTGCTATCGCTCCAGCCTTAGGGTGTATTCTAGTCAGGATATGTTCTAGTCAGGCGTATGTTCTAATCAGAATAAAAGAACAAAAGAACAGAAAAGCATAGATACATTAGACAATTAAAAAAACATATAATAAAAGTAGGTAAAGGGATCTACATGACAACATTTCAGTATTGCATGCAAAACAGTGCCCCCAAAGGGGGTGGGAGGGCGGGGAGACAGATAGATAGATAGATAGAGAGAGAGAGAGAGAGAGAGAGAGAGAGAGAGAGAGAGAGAGAGAGAGAGAGAGAGAGAGAGAGAGAGAGAGAGGAGAGAGAGTCAGGCAGGCAGGCTTGGGGTGGGGATGGTGGGAGGGAAATTGGGGACACTGGTCTGGTGTTGGGAAATGCACACTGCTGGAGGGATGGGTGTTGGAATACTGTATAGCAAACCTAATCATGAACAGCTTTGTAAGGGTCTAACTCACAATGATTCAATCATCAAAAAAAAAAAGAAAAAGAAACATAAAAAATGAGAGAAGGAAAGAAATCAAAGAGGCTAGCAAGCAGAGGCAGACGGGAAGTAATGGGTGGAGGTGGCAGGAGTCAACGGCCTTGGGCACATCGGTGGTTAGAAGGGTGGTACAGCTGTATAGCCAACCCACAGAGCAACACTGAAGTAGGAGATCAAAGCACAACGACCAAACTTTAAAAGGTGTGATCTATGATGCATGGAAGATAGAAGTCAACCATGAACAGACTGCTGGTGGGAATGCCGAATGGCTCAGCCCTTTTGGAAAATAGTATGGACGCTTCTCAAAAAATTAGAAATCGAGCTCCCATTTGACCCAGTAATACCACTTCTGGGAATATATCCCTGAGATGCAGAAAAGTATAGTAGAAAGGACATCTGCACTTACATGTTCATTGCAGCACTGTTTACAATAGCCAGAATCTGGAAAAAACCCGAGTGCCTGAGAACAGATGACTAGTTAAAGAAACTTTGATATGTCTACACAATGGAATACTATGCAGCTGTTAGAAAAGATGAAGTCATGGAATTTGCATATAGGTGGAGCAACATGGAAAGTATCATGTTAAGTGAAATGAGTCAGAAAGAGAGGGAGAGACATAGAAAGACTGCACTCATTTGTGGAATGTAAAGTAACAGAATGGGAGACTAACACCCAAAAACAGCAGAGAGTAAGTGTCAGGAGGATTACTCCACAGCTTAGAAGCCAGCATTGAATGCTGGGGGAAAAGGCAGCTCAGATAGAGAAGGGACCACTAAGTAAAGGATGCTAGGAGGGCCCGCTCGGGATGGGAGAGGCGGGCTGAAAGTAGAATATGGACTGGACATGATGGCCACTTAATACCTCTCCTGCAAATCACAACACCCAAAAGGAGAGAGAGAGCAAAAGGGAATGCCCTGACACGTGGGGGGCGGGGTTTGAGGGGAGTATTGGGATGGGGGTGGTGGGAGGGATGCAGGGACCATGGGTGGTGGAAAATGGGCACTGGTGGAGGGATGGGTATCCAATCATTGTATGACTGAAACACAGCACAAAAGTTTGTAAGTCTGTAACGGTACCCCCACGGTGATTCACAAATAAAAAAAATATAAATGAAAATAAAAGGTGTGATCTAGGAAACAGGCTGGGGGACAGGGTTGGGGAGGAAGGTTGGGAGGAAACCTGGGGACCCTGGTAGAAGGAAATTAGCCCAGGTGATGGGACTGGGGCTGGAACATAGTATGCCTAAATTTCAACCATGAGTAATTAGAAATCACGGTGTTTTAGTAAAAAAAAAAAAATCTAAGCATGCATAAAATAAGCGCTGAAGGAAATAGAGGTTGCTATTTTAAATAAGGTGTCAGTTATCTGGGAAGAAGAACTGAAGGAGATGAAGTAGTTTTTATTGATTAGACATTGCAAATTATTTGTTACTTAGGTGATAAATAATAGCGGGGAAAATAGGAAGTTTGTGCGGTTGTAGTAAGGACCAAATGAAGTTGTGTTGAAAAGTTCCCATCAGGAGCGACTGTCCCATCTGTTTTAGTCTGATTAAAGAGAAAGATGCCATTCACTGTGGTACCTACCAGCCATAGGAGGCTATTTTAATTTACATTCATTAAAATAGCATCATGTTAGAAATCCAATTTCGCAGTCAAATTTTAAATTCTCAATGGCCATATATAGCTGTGGCAACTGTTTTGCACAGTATAGATATAGAACATTCACATCATTGTAGAATGTTCTATCAAAGAGTGCCAACTAGAATGTCTAACCTTGGTAAATCCAAGAAAAAAAAAGTATATATACATAGCAGGAGCAGAAAGGGTTTCTGTTGTTTTGGGATATCAGCTCGGGCCTTAAAATTGAGGATACAGATATCAGCATAGACATATTCAGGGGCTGGGGAGATAGTCCAGCAGGTAAGTTATTTGCCTTGTAGAGGCTGATCCTGAGTTTTTGTTTTTGTTTTTGTTTGATCCTGAGTTTGATCAGCATTACATTATGGGGCCCCCTGGGCCCTGCCAGGAGTGGTTCCTGAGTATGGGGCCAGCAGGAAGCCCTGAGCCACCGGCAATCAAACAAAAACCAAACAAACATTGTAGACACATCGAAGCAAGTCCTGTGTTGATGGCAAAGTCAGTCATTTGCCCAGACTCTCTGGTCCCTATCCTAGATCTTCACTTCTTCAGCTTGTTAAACGGGGCTGAGATCTCCCCAGAGGAATCACACAAAGACAAGTTGTGATGCAATAAGCAAAAGGTCTTTATTGGTCAGCTCGAGCTAGGGTCCTCACCTGGCTCATCAGCACAGTGGCAGCCTTCTCGAAATGAGCGGCCTCAAGTCTCAAAAGTGAGGGGCTTTTATACCATAGCATTATATAACAGACTTTCCGTGGACCACCCTTTTGCTCTCAGTCTGAGGGGCTTTCTACCACTTGTACTTAGAGTTACATAAGGCTTGCATAGGGGGCGCTTCCCTACCTGCATCTGACTGGTAACCCTTCATTGTCCTCACCACAGCTATCTCACTTCGGGGAAATCATGACTCAATTCCAGGTATCAGTGCTCAATTCCAGGAATTCTGGAACCGAAACCTAGGCCTAGCTTCTCCTGGCTTCTTTTATGAGCCTGCCATGGTGCTGCCATTGCTTCTCTATCTCTCAAGCTGTGGGTTGCGACCACGTATGTCACATAGCTGAATGTGAGGGTCAAGAAACAGCCATCTTAAACTTTCTATTTATCAGTAAGTGTTTAATTTGTGTACTTTATGGACCTGGAGGTATGTAAAAATTTCTCTGGGGATTTCTGAGTGGAAAAAGTTTTAAAATTTCCTTAAGAGAAAGCTTATGGGATTCACCAAAAGACCTGGTTCTCTGAAGAATGTTTATCAAACTAGACAGGACTATATAGCTGAGAGAGGACACCAGGCGAATGACTCGTAAAATAGGGGCTGTAGGGTGAGAGGAGGGGCCAGCCTGGGCTGCCAAAACATGAATGTTCTCACATGTTCTTAGAGCTGCCAAAACATGAATGCTCTCACATGTTCTTAGAGCTAAGTAGGAGAGGACCCTTTCGGGAGCTCGATGTGTGCTCATCAGAATTGGGAGGGGATTTGTGTGAAGAGGGTGGCCCCTGTCCTCAATGGAGAATCTATTTTGGGGAGTAGGGGGTGGTGTGGGGGACATAGAAGTACTCAGGGATTACTTCTAACTTTGTGCTCAGGGATCACTCTTGGTGGGCTCAGGGATCATATCCATGTGGGTGCGTGCAAGTGCCCTACCCACTGTACTCTCTTGCCCCTTAGGGATAGTCGAGCCTGAGAGAGCGGCAGGGGAACAGCCATCTTGGCTACTTATGGCCAAGGTTATGCTCTAGAGAAGAGGCAGATAGAGCCATCCGAGGATTGCCTGTATGACAAGGGCCAACGTCTGTGACTGTGTGGAAGGATAGGTGTCTGGGTGGTGCGGTGACTGGCAAATGCCTCACCCAGGTTCCGGTGGAGGAATGGCTACAAATGGTCCTTCTAGAGGTGAGCCGACATTTGCTTTCCTGCCTTGACAGAGAGGCTCAGCAGCAAAGTAAGAACTGCACGTGGGCCACCAAGAAGGAGGGACGCAGAGCCAGTCTGAGAGGAAAGACCACGTGTCGAGTGCCAGGGGCTAGTGGCAGAGCATGAGGACAAGCAATGGAAGTTAATGGAATTATGGATCAAGGGCTGAGGGCTGGAAGACTGGCTGTCCAAAGGGCGAACTCTCCTGCGTTCCTGTTCCGTAATGCAGCCCGGGTTCGGGAGGGCCAGATATTTGGGTTTGCAGAAGAAGTCAGAATGCTGACATCTTATCTGAAAGGCTCCTCAATCTTCAACAAACGGGACCTCTATTTCATGCAGTGTCCATCCTGGAGTTTTGAGTACACAGAAACGAAACTCTTCTTAGTGTCAAAAATGTTGGTAAAGCTAAGGGGTTTGCCCAAGCTATGCTTAAGAGACAGAGCGAAATGATAGGAAGTACAGGAGAACAGCCTTGCTGAGGCTCTTTCCTAAACATGACCAGTTTAGAGTGGCCACATGTTAAACTGAAAGCTCCAGTTTTTCTTTCTACCTCCCAGCACTGTTAGTACCAACATTTGCTTTCTTCCTTTCCTATTGTGGTTTGACTTTAAAAAAAAATCTCTCTCATGAAGATCATTTTTTCAGGGGGGGTCACATCCAGCGATGCTCAGGGGTTACTTCTGGCTCTGCACTCAGGAATTACTCCTAGCAGTGTTTGTGGGACCATATGAGACAATGGGAATTGAACCCAGATCGGCCACATGCAAGGCAAGCGCCCTACCCACTGTACTATTGCTCCGGCCCTTCTCATGAAGATGATTTATTTTTTTGCTTTTTGGGTCACTTCCAGCAATGCTTAGGCATTACTCCTGGCTCTGCACTCAGGAATTACTCCTAACGGTGCTTGGGGGACCATATGGAACACCAAGGATTGAACCCGGTTCAGCCGCATGCAAGGCAAACACCCTACCCACTGTACTAGCACTCTGGCCCCTCTCATGAAGATGATTTTTAAAAATTCAGTTGACAGTGACCTTTTTTTTGGCTCTTCTAGGCCTGCCCTGACAGGCAGGGGCTTTAGGGGGTGGTGGGTGGAAGACAAGGATTGGGGAGAGATCTGCCCCAACTGTGGGTTCTTTGACACTCCTGCCATTGGCAGGTGGTATGTATATCCCCTCTCCTTGACTTGGGGTGACCTGTGAGTGCCTTGAGAAAGACAGTCCATCACCCTGAAAGTGATTGATGTGAATTTGAGCCCAGATCACAGTGGGCGGATGCATTTTCTACTCCTGTCCCAGTCACACACATATGCGTTTGCATCCTAGGGATGCAGTGAGCAAAGCCAACTACTCTCTGGCCCCTAGATTGTGTGAAAGCCCAAGGCACATGGAAAGGCCACATGTATGTATTATTCCTGTCAATAGCACCAGTGGAGCCAGTCCTGGAAGCATTCAGCCTGAGGGCTGGAGAAGAGAGGTACAAAGCCTTCAGCTAGCTCTGACCCGAGTCATTCAGGCCAGGCCTCACTCTGAGTTTTCCCAGCTGTCTTCAAATAGCACAGAACATGGGTAAGTCTTACTCATGATGAGACTCTGACTCATGAAACCCGTGAGAATAAGGGAACAAGAAAGCAGGATTTTACCACTGATTTTTGGAGTGGCTTACTGTAAAGCAGCAGAGAATTAGAATGCTAGAACCTGTGTGGACTCTAGATTCCAACTCCCTGTTCAAGCTCTTTATTTAGATTTCTAATAACCATGTAAAGATTAATATAAACAAAACAGACTTCTTTTTTCAATTGAACCACACTAAGGTGCAGTTACAAAGCTGTTCATGGTCGGGTTTCAGTCATACCATGTTCTAACACCCATCCCTCCACCAGTGAATATTTCCCACCACTAATGTCCCCAGTTTCGCTTCTTGCCCTCCAGTATATTTCCATGGCAGGCACTTTCTTCTGTCTCACTGTCTCTCTGTCTCTGTGTGTCTGTCTGTCTGTCTGTCTCTCTTTCCTTCTCCCCAAACAGACTTTTAAGATGCTTTTTTTAATTGAGATAAGATTGGTTTATAGGAATGTCAATGTGTATGAGAGGTCCAAAGGTCCAAAGCCTCACAATCAATCTACCAGTACCCCTCCTCTGGGATCCTTTCAAATCCTACCCTGCTAGATAACCTCAATTCTGTGGTCAGAAGCTAAAGGCTGTTTTCATTGCATACCACGTATACCCAGATTTTGCTTTGTTATTTACCACACAGGAGTGATATCCTTTTGTGATTTTTCTCCTTGTATATTTCTCTTAGCATTGACAGGCCCCCTAAAGTTTCTTCCAAGTTGTAGTAAAGTTCCTCCCAAGTTGTAGCGAAAGGCCTGATTTCATCCTTTCTTATAGCAGAGTAATACACCATTGAATAAGCAGACGTCTTCGTTAGCCATTCATCTGTTGGTGGGCATTGGCCAACACTTAATTAAAAGCACACCAGCCTTCAGAGGATGAGTGGGCAGTGGAGAGGACCACATAGTGTGCCAAAGAGAAAACAGGAATACTCAGCGAGCGTAAATGTAAGGATGCTGGAACCAGAAGGCCTGGGTTGAATCTGCCTCGTCCATCTGTTACTGGTGCCTTTGGCCAAGTTAGTTAATCTCTATCTTGGTGTTAGCATTTGTAAAATGGGGATATAATGATAATTACAACAATGATAGTGATGGGACCTAAGTCACATGGTTGATGTTAATGCCAAATAATTTTGTAAGTGTAAATATTATCCTAGACCCATCTTCTATTTAAGTAATAGGTGACTTACTTAAGTGTAAGTAGGTGTCTTATTTAAGATGGAAAAAAAAGTTAAATAGTAAAATCAGGTACAGAAACTTTTTGCACAGCCAATAAATTATAGACACAACAGATAGTGAAGTGGAACCACTTACCCAGAGAAAGTACGTTGCAAAATAGGCTCTGTGCTCTGGGAAAGCAAAGCACGTGAAACTAGCCATAAGTTGACCACTAATGACGCTTTTAAGAATCTGTTCTGGCAGATAATCCAAAAAATTTCCTTATGTAGCAAGCTGTTCATCATGGCATTATTGAGCATTATAAGTAGTTGTGAATAAACCTTTAGGCATGGAAAAAAGTTACATGTACTCAAACTTAAGACTGATTGAGAATTTCTCTTGTGCTCCAGACTACTCTTTTTTTTAAATCATATTTTACACTTCTCACAATAACAGCAAAGGTAAATACTATTATTGTCCTCCCTTGGGACTTTTATTCAATGGCTTCATTATGATAAAAATGAACAACATGAAAACCACTTGTGATATCTGCTAAATAATAAAACATGGTATGTATGTATCTAGGATGTTTCCAATAATGCCTATTAAAATTTCCCTGCAAATTAGCACTGTCTGTCATCCAGTTGTTCATCAATTTGCTTGAACAGGCACCAGTAACGTCTCTGTTGTGAGACTTGTTGTTACTGTTTTTGGCATATCGAATACGCCACGGGCAGCTTGCTAGGCTCTGCTGTGTGGGCAGGATACTCTAGTAGCTTGCAAATTACAAAAAATTATTTTTAAAAAAGCACTGAAAGAGGAAAAGAGGCCCTTTGGCGGTGAGTGTGATGTTGGGACATTGTATACCTGTGACATAAACACCATAAATCATGGTACCTCTGTAAAAATGGCAGGAAACATTTTCAAAAGCCCATCCAAAGTGAATGCTGCTCGGACTCCAGTTTACTTTCATGAGTACAGAGGAGTCTTGAGAAAATGACTGCCACTACAACCAGAAAGCTACAGGATCTTCAAAACCATTTAAAAATTTAAGGGTCAATCCATCAGGAATATCCAAGTTAGAAGTTGTATCTCAGTTTGGTAAGACTCAAAATTTCAGTATCTCCACAATATTTTGGGGGATGGGCACCTTCTCTGCTCTGGCCACTTCCTCTCTGGGTCTTCCTAGTTCCCAGGTTGCCATATTTCTTAGGAAAAGAGACTGGTTGTCTTTTGTGGTAACACTGAAGTCCTGGCCTGTCCATGAAAACTTGGTCCTAGGATGCTTTTGTCCTGATGGTCATTTTGCCCTTCCCCTCTCCCCTGTCCAGTTAATCCAGTGGTGGCTTGCCAATAATGCTAACACCTCCTTCCATCCCAGCAGCCTGCTTGCCCTTGTCATTTTACAACATATTAGAGTTGACTTTTCATTTTCCTTTTCTTCTCCTTTCTATTTTCCTTTTTTTTTCTTAGCATGAGGGCGGGCACCCCTAGCAGTGCTCAGGGGCCACTCCTAACTCAGTGCTCAGGAGTCTCCTAGCTATGCTTAGGGGACACTGCTGTTTCAGGGATGGACCAAGCCTTCCACCTGCAAACTACATGCCCCAGCCATTTGTGCCACTCCCTCAACCCCTTTTTATTTCTTCTTCAAAGCTTTTTGGTTGTGAGAACCCCATCACACCACTAATGGTCTGTGGAGGGGTCAAACCCACAGCTTATACATGAAAGGCAAGTGCTCTACTGCTATTACATCTCCAGTTTCTTGGCTTCTTGTTCTTGTGTTCATTAATCTGTCTCGCTCCTTTATAAGCGTCTCAGAGGTCAGAGACCTTGCATCTCAAGGAGAATGCTTGAAACATAAGAGTTCCCCCATATGTACCTGGAATGTTGCTGGTGATAACATTCTGCAGTAGAGAAAAGGACCGAAGAGTTTAAAAAAAAATCCTGAGTTGATTTCCAGGCATCACAAACAGTGGCAATCAGTGTTTACCCTATACTTGACCGGTAACAGGTCAGAAAGCTCTAACCTCCACCAAAACAGCTGGATTACGGCTTTGCAGCTGTGATCTGATGTGGCTTGGTTTATCTAGGATTTATTTGGCTTGTAAGACAATTTCTTAAAGTGATTTTAGCAGGTGGAAAGGCCATTCATTAGTAGCAGACTTTGGAATATATTTTGTTCTATTTTTTCTTTTTTTTCTCTTTTCAGTTGACTGAACTGGTTTGCCAGAACTGGTTGTGTTTTTTCCTCCTTTCCAGCTATAGATGGCAGTATACCACTGTCTAGGACCAGGGAAACAGGCTGAGCTTGGAAGTCAGTGATGTTGGTCAGGAGAAAGCAGCTAATGAGTAATCAGTCCAAACTGAATGGCAAATTAATGTCTTCATTAAATGAAGTAACCGGCTTCCCTTATAAATAAGGTCAGAGTATTTATAACCTAGTGCGTTTCATGGGGTAAAATCCATCTCCACTAAAGTAACTTCACTCGGGGACCCATCATTTTTCTGCCTGAAGCATATGCGGAATCTCACTAGGAAACCATCCTAATAAGGGCTGATACCAATTCTGATATCATCATCCATAAAAGTCACTCTTGCTATGTAACTTCATTTCTCTCACACAAGGTGAATGAAACAATGATTACTTCCAGCAGAAGCATTGTATACGATGATATTGAGTGGCCCATTCCAAATTGAGTTCTTAGTAATAAAAATGAGGTGTGATCCTTATCGATCAAAAATGTCTGCCACTTAGGGGCGACAGAAACTCATTTAACATTTAGAGTCGGTTGCAGAAGGTAAGGCTTGATAATGACTTCTCTCAGGTGTCACCTTTTAGTGAACGAAAGACTTAATTTTGCCATTATGATCAGCATCATTATAGAACTACCTACGGAAAAGTTCACACTGAAAGTGGCAGTATTCTGGGACCCATTGAAGTCCAATAGGACAATAAAAAGCACTGCAAAATGTGCATTGCACGTAAGACTTAAAATTTGCTAGAAATCATATTGAAAAAAAAAGAAAAAAGGGGAGTTTATTCTCAATTCTGTATCCTAATATCTTCATTAAATGAAGATGCAAACAGAGTTAGCTAGGTGTATTTTGGTCAATACACCAAAAATGATCTTAGTAGGTAGTCCATATAAATATTATTGGGATAGTATACATTCCTTTTTTATACCAAGTGTTTGAAATTTATTGTGTATTTTATAGTATGGCTCATTTCAGTTCAGACTTCCAATGTTCAATATCTGTGCATTGCCAGAGGTCGCGGCCGTATCGAGCTCAGCACTGAAGACGTGTTCTTTGTTAGGGACTGAAAGTATAACCCCTAAATTTATGAGCTATCGACCGGTCCTCCAGTACTTCAGACTGTGATTATATGGAGCGTTCGAGAGGCTCCGTTTTAAGTTCATGTGAGGTCACGAGGGTGATTCTCATCCTATATTGCTCATGCCCTTATAGAATAGGAGTGATTTGGAGACTGACTCACACACACATCAGGAGAATGCCTTGTGAAGATGCAAACAGAGCTAGCGGTGACTTACCTACTGCCACAGTTCACCAGAGACCGCCCACACACCATCAGAAATCAAGGGAGAGGCATGAAATAGTCTCCAGCCGTAACTCCGAAGGGACCCAACCTCCTGTCCCCACCTTGCTCTCGGACTTCCAACTCCCAGACTGTAAGAATCAAATTCTAGTGACTAAGTTCAGAAGGCTTTCTGCCAGAGGTTGCATCATTGCTAGCTCGTACCTCTCTGCTACTTTATATTCCACATGCGAGTGCAATCTTTCTAGTCACTAAAATACTGAAATACAGAAATCTAGAACCTCGAGGCTGCTATTGTGGCCACATGACCTCATATCTCTTCATTCTCACCAATGGAAAACAAATTATCAAATGCTTCCTTTCCATCAGGTCCGAATCTAGGTGGGGAAACTCCAAACAATAATAGTGAATTTTTTTGTTTGTATGTAATCAAGGTAAAGAGAAAGTAAAGTGAAATTTATCAGCTACACAGGCAGGGTGGGGGCTGGAGAGCAGGGGTGGGAGGGGGGGAGGTTTACCGTGGTTCTTGGTGGTGGAATATATGCACTGATGAAGGGATGGGTGTTTGAGCATTATGTAACTGAGACTTAAGCCTGAAAGCTTTGTAACTTTCCACATGGTGATTCAATAAAAATAAATAAATAAAAATTTAAAAAAGAATTTAGAGAAATATATATCAAAATTTCAATGGCATTCCTCAAGAACATAGAACAGATATAACTAAAATTTGTATGAAACCACAAACTCCCTAACTAGCCAAAGCTATATGCAAAATATGTTAAGAACTTCTAAAGTACAACAATAAGTTCAACAAAATAAACAGTTCAATTTAAAGTAAAAAAAAAAAAAGAATCAAATTCTGCTGTGTGACCACCCTCCCTTGCCCCCCATTGGCAGTACTCATTTTGTTGCTTTGTGTCTCATTGTCGTTCATTGTCGTGGCTCTCCTTTCTGGCCTTGTCTCTCCTGGCTTCTTTCTGCAAGTTCTCCCTGCTAAGTTATGCATCGTGCCAGATCTTCCTTTGGCTCCCCTCGGAGCGGGGCGAGCAGGAAATTTCTCTAAAGGAAAGCATCAGACAGACTTTTTTTCCGGCAAGAAGAAGCCTAGCACACTACACATCTTGAAAAGGGGCAAAGAGATTCCTTGGAGCTGCCCCGACAGCTGCAGTGGTGCAGTGTCACCCTAGGAAGGGCTTTGCAAATCCGGTGTCCACGTGGAGTACTCTTGTGACTCTTGCACAGAGCAAGTGCTCCAGGATGGAGCACTCATAATTGTCCAGGGTCCCTGCTTCCCAGTAGGGACTGTGATTGAAGGTTATTGGATCCTCCCTTTTATTTTTCTTTTTGGGTCACACCCAGCAATGCTCAGGGGTTACTCCTGGCTCTGCACTCAAGAATTACTCCTGGCGGTGCTCAGGGAACCATATGGGATGCCGGGGATCTAACCCGGGTCTATCGCATGCAAAGCAAACGTCCTACCCACTGTATCATAGGTCTGGCTCTCCCCCGTTTTTTTCTTGCCGTCTAGTCGTAATGAGCTTGTCTTCATTGACCTTGCAGCATCTGTCACAACCTTCTCCAGCTGAGGCACGGCCATCCTCCTCCCTATGTACAGACCATATATTATGGGTGACCTGATTCAGCCTGAAAGACTCATTTAACGCCCCTATCTATCTGTGCACATGTATGCATATGTCTGATCTTGAGGCATAGACAGCATAGGTACACACAGCCTATTCTATTGCAAGCTTCTCTGGACAACCCCAACTGGGGCACGAAAAAAACCCCCTATTTTCTAGATGTCATAAATGCTTCAACATATGTAAGGCTTGGGAGGAAACCTCCAGCACTTAACCCAGTTTCCTGCTGCAAATGTCAAAAGTTGGATCGACATATGCCCCTAATTATAAAAATGTAATGTAATCTTTAAAGTCTTTCGTACTTGACTCCTAAAGGCTCCCCAGATTTCAGTCTTTGCTTTGCCCTGGCCCCATCACAGCTGTTACCGATAAGTAGTTAATTATCTACAGGCTCTTTTCAACTCATCGTGGATCCATGGAGAGGCCACTGGGGCACTACATCTATAGAACCTCTCTTGTCAAACAATGCAATTTGGAAGCAGTTTTTGGCTCTCATAACTGACAGCTGTTGATCCTCAGAATGCCTCTTCCTGCCTGACCATACTTTATTATTATTATTATTATTTTGCTTTTTGGGTCACACCCAGCAATGCTCAGGGGTTACTCCTGGCTCTGCACTTAGGAATTACTCCTGGCAGTGCTTGAAGGACCATATTGGACGCTGGGGATCGAACCCGGGTTGGCCACATGCAAGGCAAATGCCCTACCTGCTGTGCTATTGCTCCAGCCATCTTATTGTACTTTTATGTCACCCTGCAATCATCTTCCCTCCAATCCTTTTTTATTTTATTTTTTTCTTCTTATATTTAAAAAAAAATTAATTTATTTTATTATTTTTTTTTAGTGAGTCACAGTGAGGGTACAGTTACAGATTCATACCTTTTCGTGCTTTTTTCCCTCATGCAATGTTCGAGAGCCCATTCCTCCACCAGTGTCCATTCTCCACCACCAATGAAGCCAGTATCCCTCCCACCCCCGATCCCATCCCCCCACCCCACCCCGCCTCTGTGGCAGGGCATTTCAATTTGTTCTCTCTCTCTCTCTCTCTCTCTCTCTCTCCTTTTGGGTGTTGTGGTTTGCAACAGGGGCATTGAGCGACCATTGTGTTCAGTCTCTAGTCTACTTTCAGCACGCATCTCCCTCCCCGCGCAGGATCTCCAATCACATTTTACTTGGGGTTCCCTTCTCTATCTAAGATGTCTTTCCACCAGCATGTGAGGCCCACTTCCAAGCTATGGAGCCAACCTCCTGGCATTATATACTACTATTCTTGGATGTAAGTCTCCTACTCTGTTATTTTATATTCCACAGATGAGTGCAATCTTTCTATGCCTGTCCCTCTCTTTCTGACTCATTTCACTTAGCATGATACTTCCCATGTTGATCCACTTGTATGCAAAGTTAATGACTTCATCTTTTCTAACAGCTGCATAGTATTCCATTGTATATATGAACCAAAGTTTCTTTAACCAGTCATCTGTTCTAGGACACTCGGGTTTTTTCCAGATTCTGGCTATTGTAAATAGTGCCTCGATGAACATATAACTGCAGATGACATTTCGACTATACTTTTTTGTTTCTCCAGGATATATTCCCAGAAGTGGTATTGCTGGATCAAATGGAAGTTCAATTTCTAATTTTTTGAGAATCGTCCATATTGTTTTCCAAAGGGGCTGAGCCATTCGGCATTCCCACCAGCAGTGTAGAAGGGTCTCTTTCCTCCACATCCTCTCCAACAGCGGTTGCTTTTGCTCTTTCCTCCAATCCTTTTTTAAAATTATTTTTTTTCCTTTTTTTTTGTTATAGTGGGGAAAACTCAGAGCTTATTCCTGGCTCTGCACTCAGAAATTACTCTTGGCGGGGGACCATGGGGATTGAATCCGGTTGGCCGCGTGTAAGGCAAACACACTCCCCCCTGGACTGTCACTCTGGCCCCTTCCCTCCAATTCTTTTCTGAGTCTCTCTGCTCAGGAACAGTCATCCATTGTTCCAGGGTCCTCTGTTGTGTTCAACCTTGTTTTCTACAGCTTTTTCTTGTTGTTCTTTAGGCTCTGGGGGCAAGAATGCCTCTCATACTCTTAACTCTCTGGTTATGAGTTTTGATTCCTACACGACGCTACCGTTTCTTTTTTGCTTCACTTTTCCAACTAGTTTCCTTTGATCTTTCCTCCCCAGAGCTCAGTTTATGTAACCCTCTGCTTGACACCAAATATTAGTTTATTTTCATCCTCACCAGGAGCTGATGCTGGTAGCCAAATAGCAACAAGGAGGTATTAAAGGCAATCATCATGCCTCCCCTGGGAGAAGATACCGTATTTTTCTTAGTTGGGTTTAAATGATATTTAAATTTATTTAAAATAATTTAAATTTAGATTTAAAAGTGTCCTCACATTTACACTTATTAGCTAATATGCTTTGTTATTATTTTACTCAAACAAAAGTTGTTGCTTCTTGGAATTTTGGTGAATATTGCTTTTTATTAGTTTAGGTTTTTATTTTTTCTCCAGTGCCAGGAGTTGTACCCGCGACCTCACACACATGAGGCATATACTATACCACTGAGCCGCATCTCCAAATATCCAAATATTGCACGCGTGTGTGTGTGTGTGTGTGTGTGAGAGAGAGAGAGAGAGAGAGAGAGAGAGAGAGAGAGAGAGAGAGAGAGAGAGACCCACTTGTCATCGTGGGTCATCATGGGTGCTCTGTGTGCTCAGGGATGTCTCCTGTCAGGGCTCAGGGCACCATATTGGTGCCAGGGATCCGGGTCAGTCATGTGCAAGGCAAGAGTCTTCCCTCACTCTCTCTCCAGCCTCCATCTGTGCGTTTTATTTCTTAGTCTTTCCCCTCTTCGTTCTCTAGACTGAAGACTATCATGTATTTGTATATGTTTATATTTATTTGTCATTTGAGGCTTAAATCAAACCTTTACTGTGCCAAGCTAAGTCATTTTTTTATATAAGTTTAAAAGGATGCATGATTGGTCTAATTTAAAATTGACTCCAAAAATGTGTCTGAGTAGAAAGCAATCATTTTTCTCTAATCATCAGAACTCTTTTTCTTTGTTGTTTTTGTTTTATTTTGGGTGCACACTTGGAGGTGCTTAGAGTTTACTCCTTGCTCTACACTCAGAGATTAGTCCTGGGGGACTTCGGGGACCGTTTGTGGTCCTGGGGATTGATCTGAGTCAGCTGCTTGCAATCAAGTTCCTTACCTGTTGTATTATCTCTGCACAATCTTTTTTTTTTTTCCTTCCTTAAGATATCTAATGCCTCTTGCCTGATGTGGAAATTTTCAACTAGCTGTGTTGCATTTGTGTTGCATTCCTCTCTGCGTTTTTTTTTTTTTAAATTAGAACTGGAAAGCCAGGAGCAAATGGTAGCCTCCTGCTTGCAATCAAGTTCCTTACCTGTTGTATTATCTCTGCACAATCTTTTTTTTTTTCTTCCTTAAGATATCTAATGCCTCTTGCCTGATGTGGAAATTTGCAACTAGCTGTGTTGCATTTATGTTGCATTCCTCTCTGCGTTTTTTTTTTTTTTAAATTAGAACTGGAAAGCCAGGAGCAAATGGTAGCCTCCTGTATCAATTAGCTGCTGCTGTAGAACAAAGAACCATCGTTTCAAAGGGAGCATTTCTTAGGCCCCTCGTGAGCAGCTCTGCTGGTCTCTGCTGGCCTTTGTCACTCGTTATAAATCTGTATCGATCGATACAGATTCTGCCTCTGGGAGGAGTCTTTTCCACACGTGAGGTCTGCTGTGTATGTCCCTTGCCTTCCAGAAGACGAACTCTTAGAGAACAAGCAGAAACTTGCAAAGTCTGTCGGACCAAAGACTCAAGTAGTATATTAACACTTTCCCAAATACTGTAGGTCAAAGCAGGACTGTTGGACACACCCCTGAAGAATCCATGGTAGCATGTGGGTACTGCCACCCCGGATGCGAAGTACATTAAGAGATTACCCATGAGGACCTGCGAATAATCTTCCCTCATACCCTTCCTGCTGGGACCCAGCTCCGTGCATAAAGACATCTGTGTACAGCAGGGGAAAATTAGGCCAAAATGTAGATGAAAGCAGATGGGAGAGAGGCTGGGTGGGGGCTTCTGATAATTAGCAAGGTCTGTGGAGATACGCAAATGACATTTGAGCTTCTCTTTAAAAAAAAAAATCAGAGTGTGGGACACTTCACAGCTCTCAGAACTTCCTTTCCTGGCATAAATTTGTGTAAACGTAGTTTCTGTTACAACCAAAGAACTTTGGCCCAAATGTACCGTTTCTCTGCATCAGAAGATCTTTATATAAAGAGAAGTTTTGTCTATCCCAGTGTAAAAAAAACCCCCACATCTTTTGTGAGGGATAAAATCTTTTCATATCAGGAATGGGTGTGTGGTCTAAGGGGAGAATACTTAATTTCCGCGGGACAGGCCCTAGGTCACCTCCTGTCATAGTATGATTCTCGAAGCATAAAAACAAAACACAAGCTTTTCGTATTAGAAATAAACTTTTATCATTCTTATTTGTTCTTGTTTTGTTTTGGGTCACACCTAGTGGCCCTGCTCAATGCTTTGCACGCAGGGATCATTTCTGGCAGGGCTAAGGGGACAGGTGCAGTTCTGGGACTAAGTCAGGTTGGGTGTGTGCAAGCCAAGTACCCTACCTGATGTACTATTGCTCTGGCCCCTCTGTGATTTGTATGTCACAGAAATATAATGTTCATCAAATTAGACTGGACAGCATACATGTCAAATTAAATGATCTAATATTATACCAATAAAGATACATACTTATGTATATATGAAATCAGTGTAAGTTAAGAAAGACATATACAAGGTTAATGAAGATAACTTTATGCTTTTAACCCAGAAACTTTGTCCTTAAAAGTTTGCTTAATAATAAAATATTAAAATAATAAAACATTAAAATAATATTAATAATAAAATATTAATAATGGCTGGAGCAATAGCACAGGTAGGGCCTTTGCCTTGCACGCGGCTGACCCGGATTCGATTCCTCTGCTCCTTTTGGAGAGCCTGGCAAGCTTCCGAGAGTATCTCTCCCACACAGCAGAGCCTTGCAAGCTACCCGTGGCGTATTCGATATGCCCAAAACATTAACAACAAGTCTCACAATGGAGACATTACTGGTGCTTGCTCGAGCAAATCGATGAGCAATGGGATGACAATGACAGTGAATAATTAAATTATTTAACATATGCAAGTATCACATAGGTAAAGCAACTTATGACCATATCATTCATGATACTTAATAAGATAATTATGCTTCATTGATAATACTAGAGAATTAACCTAAATGAAGAGTGTACCAGTTTGTCACATAGAGTACTATATAGTTTTAAAGACATTAAAATATCAAAATGTTTGATATAAGTGAAATGTTGGAATTTAACATAGTAACTGTGGGTATTAAATAAAATAGTATTTATATAAGTATTATATAAATATTCAATTTGATCACTCCCAGATATTCACATATATACACACTCACAATACAAAATAATACACACACATGTGCATTTACATCCATATAAACTTGGTAACATTTTGTGTTTATGTATGGAATAATTGTATTTTAAATATTCCTATGACTTTTTCTTACTCAAATAGAAAATAGTCTTTTTTTGAGTAAAATTATTCTGCATTGGGCTCTTTGTTTACAAAGAGTGAAAATTCTACCCCAGAATCAAGAAGCTTGGACCATACATACTAAACAATTCTGAGTAAGTTATCAGGGACTGAGTTTACTGTGAACAGACTTGAATTTTTATGGGACCAATGATGTTGCTTAAAGTTGATATTTTGGTAGACTCTGTTCTTTTAGTGAGGAAGAGAAGAGTTGAGAAATGTTCTTGAGGTGTCAGGTAATAGTTGGACTGAGGAAGCCAAGAAGAAAGTCAGTAGAGAGATATATACTTAATGAGCTCAATTCAAGGAGAGATGTTGTCGCCTACATAGTTTTGTTTTTATTCTTGTTATTCTCAAATATTTAGGAAATGATCTTAATACTCATCCAGATACTTGCTGTGCTTAAAGGGAAGGTCCTGCCACTTTTCTTGGATTACAGAAAGAGCCTGACTCACATGGAAAAGAAAGTGCAATGTTAATACCAGTAGAAGCTCTAGTGGATGATCTAAAATGATGGTTAATTTGTGTCGACCACATAGGGAATTTTGTTGTTATGACAGACTGCTTTAAAAAATTTCTTTTATTTTCATAAGAGCGATAGCATAGTGGGTAGGGCGTTTGCCTTGCATGCAGCTGACCTGGGTTCGACTTCTCTGTCCCTCTTGGAGAGCCCAGCAAGCTACCAAGAGTATCTTGCCAGCATGGCAGAGCCTGGCAAGCTACCCGTGGCGTATTCGATATGACAACAAGTCATACATGTTTCACAATGGAGACATTACTGGTGCCCACTTGAACAAACCGATGTGCAATGAGATGGGATGACAGTGACAGTGATACAGTGAAAGTTGTTCACAATAATGGGTGTGGCAAGGGGTATTTCAAGATAGAATTATCATTTGAATTGGAGAACACTTTAGAATCTCTTCCTCAATATGGGTGGGTGTTATCACACCTATTGAGAACTGAAGTAGAACAAAGGGAGAGAGGAAGAAGAATTCAACCTTTTTTCCTATTTGGGTGCTATTGCTGGGACATTTCATCTTATCATCTGCGTGTGGACTGGGATTTATACGACCTTCAGACTATAACACCGGTTCTTTGGGGTTTTAGTTTTCACATCAAGGAAATTCTCATTCATAATCACATGAGCAAATTCTTCATAATTCAAATCTTGACACCTCACCCTTTCTCTCTCTTTCTCTCATTTTCTATTTTCCCTCTTTCTCCCTTTTTTAAAACTCTCTCATTTGTTTTATTTCTCTGGCAAAGCCCAAGTCTAATACAGTGGTAAAGAAGTAAACGTTTGAAACTTTAAGCCAGTGAGATTTTCTTTCTGCATTATAAGCTTACCTATCCTGACATAGTCAATAAGACTGTTAACAAGCAGAAAGAGTATGGAAGACCAAAACTTCCTGTTTCAATCCAGCAAGAAAATTGATTGGTATTTAGTATCTACAGACCGGGTTACTCCTGATTTTGAACTTGCATTTGGACTGTTTTTTGTTTAGACCAAGGAGCATGTTGTTGTTAATTCTTTGAAATTTTTTTCTTCCACATATATGTTATATATAAATATTATATATATATGCATGCATACATATATACATACATACATATACACACAGCTTTTTAAAATTTTTAATTTTTTTTTGTGGGCCATATTTGGCATTCCTCAGGGCTTATGCCTCCTCTATGCTCAGAATCACTCCTGGTGGTGCTTAGGAGACCATAAAGTGATGCTGGGGATTGAACTAGGGTGGGCTTCATGCAAGGCAAGTGCCTTAACCCTGGTCCTATGTCTCTGGCACAATAGATGCTATGTATTTTTTGCTCTATCACCATATCCTATTTCAACTTTTTCACAATTTTTTTCTCATTAAGTAAAACTCAGATACTCTAGTGGTAGCTACCTAGTGATTAAGCCCTTATTGCTGTTAGTTGGTTCTCAGAAATGGAATTAAAGGGTATACTCTCAAATCAGGTCCTCAAATAATATAATTTCAGTCAATCTAGCCATAATGTTTTTTTTTCTTACCTACGTTACCATAAAGCAGATGAATTGATTGATGCTATTTGCACCCAAACTAATTCAGAGGAACTATTTGGTGAATGCTGATTTGTATAGAGTCATCAAATTGAGAAAAAAAAAAACCACTAAATTTGCAAGAAAACATTTGCACGCTTGACAAAACTCAAGAGTTTCTATCTTAACTATTCCCCAAATTTGTGTATTAGAAAGTCAATCTGAGCATTATGTTTTTAAATGAAATGATTTGACTTTCAGCTGATCATTTTAAATACATTAAAACCAATCTACGTAATTCCACAAGAGCAGGGACCCAGATTAATTAGAAAGGCCTCATTAGTTCCAATGAAGGGGGCGTTTATAAGAACATCCCACTGACAACCCAGAAGCAACTGCAATGGGATGGACAGCCGAAAGCCTAACTCAGCAGGCAGCCTCATAAATACGTTAATTGCTCACTCTTCTGCCCAGGTGTCTCTTAGAAAAGGCAGAGAGAGGAACCAAAGCAATTACCCAGATAATTAAGGAATAGCAAACCTGTGTGTGGCAGGTAACTTGGGGAGTTTCCACTAAATTTTCTATGCAGCAATTTTCATTCTTTGCCTTCCTGTTGTCAATGGAAATGGGATCTGGCTCATAAGAGCTACTTTAACAATTATAATGCTCTCAGTTGGTAAATATCACCTCACAGGAACTCCTGGACTCATCAATCTAGAGTTTGAAGCAGCTCTGTGAGATCTCAGAGCTGTATTCTTCACACTGATTCCTGGGGAAAAAGCCCAATGACTGCAGTGAAAATGTTAAACTGTCTGTAAAACTTTAGAAAGTGTCTACCTGATGCTGAGTCTTTACTTGCTTTGTGGTTCTAAGATGAACAGTATACCCTCATAGGCTGGGCAGATGAGATTCCAGTTGTGATGAAGGCCAAGAAAATGTGGCAGGAATTTGTCACAGAAATTCCCTTCAGTACTTCCTTTGCAGATGGTGATGAGGAAAGAGGCTTCAACCTGTCCCACACATAGAACTTGAATCTCCATATTCTTGATTACAAAGTCTTTCTCTTCCTGGGGCCAGAGAGATACTACAGAAGGTAAGGCACTTCCCTTGCATGTAGTTGGCCTGGGTTTGATCCCCAGCATCCCATATGGTCTCCTGAGCCCTGCCAGATGTGATTCCTGAGTGCAGAGTCAGGGGTAAACTCAGAAGATTGCCAAAAAACAAAAAACCCCACCCCCCCAAAAAACCCACAAAAGTTTTCTGTTCCTTTAAGTGTGCAGGTGTTTTAAAAAGTGCTCTGCACTTTCTTCCCCTGCCAACTAAGCAAACTGGAAACTCCACCCAGTGTGAGGGGGTGGTTCTAAGTTTAGCATACGTTAGAATCAGCTGTAAGACTTGGAACTTGGCATCACATCTTCAGAGTCTGGCTCAAGGTTGTGGCTCAAGAACTCGCATTTTTAATACTAGCAACTTTGTGCAGACACACAAAATCTATTAACTAGTACAGTAAAGTACCAGGCAACAAAATCAACACACAAAACTCAGGAAATTTTCCATATGAAAATAAAACTAGAAGTGAGAGAAAGCAAAACAGCCCCATTTAAAATAATGTCTAAAAGCATCAAAGACTTAAGAATCATTATAGCAATAAATGTGGAGCACTTATTCAGTGAAAATTATGCTGCTATTAAAAGAAGCATCAGTGGACACAAGGGAATACATGAATATCTCATGTCTGTGGATTGCAAGAATCAGTGTTATTAAAAGCAACCATATTATTCTAAGCAAATGAAACTGATCCCTTACCTCACACTGTACACAGAAGTCAATATAAATGGAAAACAGGCAAAACTCTTCAAGATACTGACCTCTGCGGTGTTATCAATGAATCACGTGCAATTGGCAGAGAAAAAAATGAAAATAAAAAACAATTGGCACTATATCAAATGAAAAGGTATTTCTACAACTAAAGAAATTAGGATTAAAAGAATATTACTAGATGGGAAAAAACATTTGCGTTTCATATATCTGATAAAGGACTAGTATCCAAGGTATATAAAACATTCACAAAGATGAACAAAAGTAAAAAAACAACCACCTCAAAAAATTTGGGGATAAAATGAGCAGACATTTTCCTGAAGAAGGCATACAGGTGCATAAGAGCCATCAACACTTATTATCAACAGCTGCAAAGTAACCCCTCCCCCCAAAAAAATCCAGAAAACAACCACACACCAGTGAGAATGGCCTTTATGAAAAGATTGGAAAAAGTTGATTGGAATTCAGAGAAAAAGGAATCCTTTGAGTGTTAATGAAACTCTCATCTGATGCTTCTATGTAAAACAGTATGGACACTTCTCAGAAAATTAAAATAAAAGTCCTACAAGACTCAATTCCTCCCATTTCTGGCCTCTATCCCAAGAACACAAAACCATAAACTGAAAAATATGGACACACAGTAAATTCATTGCATTGCTATTTATAGTAGTCAAGATCTGGAATGACACAAGTGCCCTAAAGCAGGGAAATGGGGATATTAAAGATCTTTGCAAGTATTTAATTAGTGGAGATAGTGTTGAGGGGTCTAATATACATACAATAGACAGAGCCAGAGAGATGTCCAAGCGTGTTTGAACCATAAAAGAACTGTGAGCTCTGGGGGGTGGGAGAAAACCTACTGTTCCTACTTTCATGAACAGTAGGTTTTCTCCTTTGATGGTATCAAATTTCAGATTATAGAAGTAGGAAGCAAGTTTCAGGAAGAAGATATGATGTTGTCCTTGTTTGAGCCACCCAAATTTTCCTCTCCCTCTTAAAGGTCATATTTCTCTAATGAGAATTGTTTATATTGTCCATTGTAAACTGATCATTGTCACTGTCACTGTCATCCTGTTGCTCATCAATTTGCTTGAGTGGGCACCAGTAACATCTCCATTGTGAGATTTGTTGTTACTGTTTTTGGCATATGGAATATGCCACGGGTAGCATGCCAGGCTCTGCCATGCAGGCGAGATACTCTCTGTAGCTTGCTGGACTCTCCAAGAGGGATGGAGGAATCGAACCCTGGTCAGCCACGTGCAAGGCAAACGCCCTACCTGCTGTGCTATTGCTCCAGCCCTGTAAACTGATAGGGTCTAGAAATCAATTTTTTATGGGCTCTGACCAGCATCAGAAGCCAACCAAAACAGAATATAAAATATATTTGTGCAGTGTGCATGAGTAAATACTGTTCTATGAAATTTTCATCAGTGGAAACTGCATATATGCAGGGTCATGATGTCAAATGTATTTTGATTCCTTCCACACAAGGAGTTTGCAAGTTGTTGCTCTAGAAAGTAACTTATTTTTCTTTTCTATTTTGCTCATTTTAACACAGTGTCTTTTGGTTCACAAATACTTATAGAAACATCTACTCCTTTAAAAAAAAACCCCACCACTACAAATGACAGACCATCTTAAATATAAAATCACTGTATCACTGTCATCCTGTTTGCTTGAGCGGGTGCTGGTAATGTCTCCATTCATCCCAGCCCTGAGATTTTTTTTTTTTATTTTAAATTTTTTATTGTGGAAAGTTACAAAGTTACAAAGTTTTCAGGTTTAAATCTCAGTTATACAATGCTCGAATGCCCATTCCTTCACCAGTGCTCATATTCCACCAAGAATCCCAGTATAGCTCCACCCCGCCCCCTCACACCCAAACCCCCCCACGCCCCTAGCCCCCCCACCCTAAGCCCCCCCCCCCGCCTGTGTAACTAATAAATTTCACTTTACTTTCACTTTGATTGCATACAATATGTCAACAAAACTCACTATTATTGTTTGGAGAGTCTCTCCCCTAAAGTCAGACCTGCTGAAAAGGAAGCATTAGATAATTTGTTTTCCATTGCTGAGGATGAAGAAGTATGAGGTCGAGTGACCACACTTAGCGGCCTCTCAGTTTTGGGTGTCTGTAATTTAGTATTTTAGTAACTGAGTCCAGAGAGATATCTGCCAGAAGTTTCATCGTTGCCAACTTGTACTTCACAGTTACATTATATTCCACATATGAGTGCAATCTTTCTATGTCTGTCTCTTTCTTTCTGACTCATTTCACTCAACATGATACTTTCCATGTTGATCCACTTGTATGCAAATTTCATGACTTCATGTTTCCTGACAGCTACATAGTATTCCATTGTGTAAATATACCAGAGTTTCTTTAGCCAATCATCTGTTTTCGGGCACTCTGGTTTTTTCCATATTGTGGCTATTGTGAACAGAGCGGCAATGAACATGGAAATGCAGATGTCATCTCTACTATACCTTTTTGCCTCTCCGGGATATATTCCCAGGAGCGGTATTGCTGGGTCAAATGGGAGCTCAATTTCTAACTTTTTGAGAATCGTCCATATTGTTTTCCAAAAGGGCTGAACCAGTCGACATTCCCACCAGCAGTGAAGGAGAGTCCCTTTCTCCCCACATCCACGCCAACACCGGTTGCTTTTGTTTTTGGGGATGTGGGCCAGTCTCTGTGGCCAGCCCTGAGATTTTAGCAGCCTCTCTTTACTCGTTCTTCCAAACAATGCAGTATTGGAGGTTCTTTCAGGGTCAGTGGAATGAGACCCATTATGGCTACTGTATTTAGCATATTGAATACGCCATGGGGAGCTTTCCAGGCTCTGCCATGTAAATATAAAATACATAACTATAAAATATAAAGGTTTTAAAAGGTGTCATCACAATGCCATTACCATGAAAAGAAAATAATATCATAAAATATTTAATCACTTCAAATTTTCTTGCTCATCTCATAATTTTTTATTATAGATTGGACAAAAGCAGAATATTAGATGTGATGTTTTAAGTGTAGACAGGCAAAGGTGTGATTGGAGTTCCCACACCTTTCTACTTACTTATTTTACTTTTATTTTTTGGTGGTGCCAAAGATTGAAACTTTACATCACTGTACCACTGATTTCTCCCAATTTTATTATTTTTATTTTTATTACTATTTTTTAAATTTTTTTATTTTATAAGGTAGTCCACAATATTTGATTACATTTAATATTCAAACACCAATCCCACAAACCACTACACCTTCCCACTATCAAATTTGAGATGTTTCCATCTCAAGCCCCTATCCCCATCCCAAAGCACAACTGACATAATATATTTTGTATTATCTATTATGAAGAACCACTGAAAATGCTTACAAAAAATACTCATATAGGAAACAGTGTGTTTAGAAGACTGTTCTATTTTGGCAGGGGCCATTAAGACATTCTTTAGGATATCATTAACATGTTGAAGGTTGAGTGATGTTAGCTTTATATATATACATATATATATATGAAAATATGTATATATGCATACATATATATATTTCCTTCTATGATTTGTTGGGTAGGAGCAATAGCATGGCAAGAAGGGTGCTTGCCTTGTATGCAGCTGATCCGGGTTTGATTCCTCCACGCCTCTCGGAGAACCCGGCAAGCTACCGAAAGTATCTAGCCTGCACGGCACAGCCTGGCAAGCTACCCGTGGCGTATTCGATATCCCAAAACCAGTAACAACAAGTCTCACAATGAAGATGTTACTGGTGCCCGCTCAAGCAAATCAATGAGCAACGGGATGACAGTGACAGTGATGATTTGTTACCTACTATCTGACCCCATCAAATGTGGTGTGGTACTTATGGAGAATGGATAGGGAGCATCTTAGAATGTGTCATGCCACCACAAATGCGGCCGCGCAGTACAAGAATGTGTTCATTCATGCGTGATACTCGGTCCAAGCGTGTGGGGAGCAGCCTTGAGCATGGCGGCAGCTGGGTTCTGGAGGTGTTCTGCTGCCGGGGCTGGGTCCCTTGGGGCGGGGAGAGCTCTCACCGACTCCTCTCTGGGGCACCCCAAGTGAAACAGCCCGGCTCGGAGTCAGGTGGCATGGCCATGGCACGCTTCATGTTATGCTCCCTTCCGGGAGAAAGACCCGTGTGATCTGGATGGTGGCCAATGACAAAATTATCTCTCTCCCAATTTTAAACTTGTAAATGTTCATATAGTGGCGGGGTAGGAGGTTGCAATTTTGTCTTGTACTCAGAGTTCCAAAAGTTTTTTTTTTAAAAATATTTAATTTATCTTTATTGAATCACTGTGATATTACAGTTTTACAAAGCTGTTTATGGCTGGGTTTCCATATTTCAGTGTTCCAACACCCATCCCTCCACCAGTCACCACTAATGTCCCTACTCTCCCTCCTGACACCCTCCCCCAAGTCTGTCTCTAAGGCAGGACCTTCTCCCCGCTTGTCCCACTCTCTCTTTCTCCTTTTGGGTATTATGGTTTGCAGTACAGATACTGAGAGGTTATCCTGTTTGTTCCTTTACCTGGTTTCAAAAGTTCTTACATGACTTGTTTCAAAAGGGCAGTTAAATATCCATTTCGGACACAATCTAATTGCCTCAGTTTCCTTTCTTACCTTCATCGGTGGCCATGCAGAGAGTTCATGGAAACTAACGGGTTATAAAGAAGTCTTGGTCTGCTTTTTGGCTCTCTTACCCACTTTCATTCTTGACTGAGAAGGGGAGAAGCAAGAGGCAAGATTGAGCAAGCTAGGTCCCCAATGGTGGTAGGAATTCTGGGCTGCTACCTTTTTGGGGGACACATGTCCAATGTTTGTGGCCATTCATGATGAGAGAGAGAGACTGAGTCTGTGTCCATCATCAACCACTAACAGTACAGCCTAATGATTTTCATTGCTTGGGATTTCGCCCTGTAGGTGGTCTTCTTTTATACGATACAAGAAGCTTATAGTTACCTGAAGTGTCTCCTGAAGATCTCAGGAGACTCAGACTTCTTTGAAACTCCAAATGGCAGAAAGAAACATCAGTGTACCTGCAAAACAAATCACCGAAATCATTCGTTGTTGGCTACCACCCAGTTGGTAGTACCCCAGCTTTCTCATTTCAATGTATAATGATCTTCAATGCAAATTTCATAGCCAGTTGTCTTGGGCATCATGATATAATCAGAAACTTGCCAATAATAATGGCCAAACCTGAGCAGACTTGCTGGATATTAGATTGGGTTGGAAGGAGTTCAACCAGGTAGCGCCGGTGTCATGTTGCTATGAGTAACTTTTGTTTGTCTTGCACAGTGATGTTAAAATCGGTACATCAGTGACTTTAAAGCTTGGTGAACATTCTGCTAGTTCTACTTTCCCTCTTGTCGTTTGAGCTTGCTGGATGTGCAGGCACATAGGATGCCACCCTGGCTTCTCAGAGCAAAGCATTTGCTCTGTCTTTGGCTTAAGAAAGACTCGACTCAGATCCTTCTTTGTGGTCCAGGGGTTCTTGGCTACAATTTTTTAATGAAATAAGTAGCTTCTCCGAGGCTGTCTGAGCTTTGAAAGGCCAGATTACAAATGGAATTGGAACTGGGGTCCTGAAGATAAGTTGGGTCAGACAACAGATCAGAACTCTTCACACTGTTTTGCAGGACGGAACAACAGAGAAACTCAAGACATCCTCCTTTTGATCCTGCTTGCCTCTTATCTACAAAAAGAACCCAAGAATCATTTTAGAAGAAATGTTCACAAAACATATTGTTGTCTTGTTTGTATGAAACCCAACTCTTACTTTCCTTTAAGGTCCTAATCCTGTGGGTCTCCAAAACTTACATCATTTTTTGTTTGTTTGTTTGTTTGTTTGAAGAAATATTTTGTTTACTGTTCAAAAGAAATTTGTATTTTTAAAGAAAAAGGCTAGGTAGAAGCTTCAAGGCCCTTCATTTTTTTTTTTTTTTTTTTTTTTTTTTTTTTTTTTACTTTTTAGGTCACACCCAGCAATGCACAGGGATTACTCCTGGCTCCTGGACTCAGGAATTACTCCTGGTGGTGCTTGCGGGACCGAATGGGATGCTGGGAATCGAACCTGGGCCGGCTGCATGCAAGAAGGCAAATGCCCCACCTGCTGTGCTATCACTCCAGCCCTCCAAGGCCCTTCTTCTACCTGTATAAATAGTCATTGAAACAAAGGAGCAGAGGGGGCAGTGTGGTGGTGTAGGTTGGAGCCTTATTCTTCCTTTAGTGCACTGGGAACTGTAATAAAGCCTTTTGTCTTCTTGCACAATCCAGAGTGCTGTGTTTGGTTTTCATGGATGGCCGTCTTCATCTTCACTGATGGGAGACCTTCTCTGTGTGCTAGGTCTGAATTTCCCTAGAGATGATTACTTTTTCCTGGTTCTGATACTAAGTACCATGATAAGCACATTAAATTATAACCAACTTGGAAATGAGTTGTAAAGATGTATATTTGAAGATTATGTACATGTGTGTGTATATATATATATATATAAAATCTGAATAGCATATATGTATATTCAGTTGAAGATTATACATATGTACAAACATCAAATGAATATACAAATGAAGATTATATACATATGTATCATATTACATATCGAACTTGGACTTCCTTCCCCGGAATCCGTCATCCCCTTATCTACCACAAACAGCTCAGAAAGCCAGCCTCCTCAAGCTAGATGAAAGGAAGTCAGACTCATAAAAATCTCAGACAAATCCAGGAAACTAAATAACTTTTGAGACCATTGGCCTCAACTGGCCAGGACATGATGGATGATTAGGAGTTTCCCTCATTTAAAACAAAACAAGACACTGTAGCACTGTCGTCCTCTTGTTCATCAATTTGCTCGAGCGGGCACCAGTAACGTCTCCATTGTGAGACTTGTTGTTACTGTTTTTGGCATATCAAATGTCAGGATCCTGGCCAGTCGACCCGGCAAACTAGACTATGATCTCTCAAGCCACCTTACTTACTCCCTATAGGAGAGGGAGTGGGAAGGGGAGAAGCCTCTGCCCAGCCTCTCTGCGCACCTCGGACTCCCTGTCACCACCAAGAAAGAACTGAGCAGAGAGGGGAAAGCTGAAGGTCAAGCAACTCCCATTTGATTAGCTCTCACACGGGATATATATACACAAACTCCAGGGTCGCTTCGATATCGTGCTCACCTGGTTATCACGCCCGTCACGTACACTTTGCCGGGCCCATTACAGATGTTAGATAATGATTTATATTTCCCGCTCTCAAGGCCCGGTGTGTTAGCTCAGACGAGTGATGACTGTCAGGTCTCTCATCCCGTTATCTCCTTAGCCAGAGCACCTTTCTGGGTGGAGTTCTGAGTGCTGGGTGCTGGCACTGGGCCCCTGTGAATAGAGCCTGCTCCTGTTTCTAGGGGCAGGGGATTTGGCCAGGGTCTCAGGCTGGCTGCTGAGACCCCAACAATCGAATACGCCATGGGTAGCTTGACAGGCTCTGCCATTCTGGCGGGATACTCTCCGTTGCTTGCCCCGATCCTCGACAGAGGAATCGAACCAGGGTCGGCCGTGTGCAAGGCAAACACTCTACCTGCTATGCTATTGCTCCAGTCCCAAAACAAGACACAGTGCAGTTTTATTCATGGAGTCTCTACGGATGGCAATGGGACAAGAGGAGGAGTCTATGTTTGGTAGAGGAGGGCTTCCCTCCTATGTGTCCTGCTCTCAACCTAGGACCACCCCAGGAACCAAGCATGCACCCCTACACTGCTAATGGAGTCCTATTCCAGATTTTCTTGCCCACAGTCTCTGACACTCTGGGTCCACTGACTGGTTGAAAAGACAGCCATGGTAGTAGTCCACCCAGCCCCACCCATTGCACACTGGACGGGGAAGGAGGACAGTCCCTGGAGGGAGGGTGAGTCCAGGGAGCCTTAAGAAAAATCAAGACACGTGCTCCAGGAGAAGGGAGAAGACTCACTTTATTGCAAACAGAGTGGTTGGAGGACCCACTCGGGGTGGGAGATGCTTGCTGAAAGTAAACTATAGATTGAACACGATGGTCACTCAAAAACTCTATTGCAAACCACAGCACCCAAAAGGAGAGAGAGAGAGAACAAAAGGGAATGCCCTGCCACAGAGGCGGGGTGGGGTGGGGGTGGGGGAATGGAGTGTGGGGGGTGGGTGGGAGGGATACTGGGATCATCTGTGGTGGAGAATGGACACTGGTGGAGGGATGGGTACTCGAGCATTGAATGACTGAAACACAAGCACAAAAATATGTAAATCTATAACTGTATTCTCACGGCGATTCACTAATTACAAAAAACCAAATATCTTAAGAGAAAAGGGGAACCATGAATGAACACCTTTCAGGAGATGGGGGGGTGGATTTCCCCACATCAACCCACGAACAGTCAAACAAGGTTCCTCACTCTCCCTGACTGGCTGGCAGCCCGCTTGTTCAATGGTCCCTGACGTTTCATTTTAGACATAATGACTGGACGTGGCATCTGGCTGTCTGAGGAGGGAGGGAGGGGTCACTGCCAGGAAGCCCAGGGGGTCCTGCCAGGGGAGGGGTCCTCTATGCTTGTCTGTTTGGGCCGGCTCAGGTGCTCACCCTCGACCCAGTTGTTCCCCAGTCATACCCTGCAGTGCCCCATATCCCAGGGCACACCTACAACTTCCCCCACACACACCCCCCCACCCCAAGCTGGAGCAATAGCACAGCAGGTAGGGCATTTGCCTTGCACGAGGCCAACCCAGGTTCAATTCCCAACATCCCATATGGTCCCCCAAGCACAGCCAGGAGTAATTCCTGAGTGCAGAGCCAGGAGTGACCCCTGATCATCACTGTTTGTGACACCCCCTCAAAAAAGCAAAAAGAAAGCAAAATTCGCCCCCACCTCCTTTTTGGGGGTACTATCCACTCTTTCCATGCGCTCTCTGTTGTTGAGTTTCTGCTAAAATCCCAGACAGTGGGGACTGGCTTCATCTCCCCTCCCGAACTCTGAATAAATCACCTTTGTTGTTCCCATCTAGTTAACCATCGAGTATTTCCATAGAAATAAATTCAGTTTTGTTTAACTGATTAAAAATGAAGGCCTTCAGTAAAATAACAAACTAGAGAGGAGGAAAAAATGGATTTTTAATTTTGCATTTTGTAGATCTTAACTAGCTTGGGGACTGTCAGTCGAGAAACGTTCCCTTTAGGATGTTTTTTAATCTCCTGGGTCATTCTTCTGATTTTTTTCCTGTCACAACAGAAATTTGTAATAAAACGGTTCACTTAACAACATTGAACTTTGCCACTTCCAAGTTTTAAACTTTTTTGAAACTTAAGGCAGTTATTTCTATAAAAGATAGCTTCTGGGTTTATTAATTAAAAAGAATGCAGGGAGTAGTTGAAATATTATCATCTGGGTGACTTTATTCTACATTTATAAATACAGTCTCACCATAATTAAGATAAAGCGAAAAGAATTTGAAATATGGTCATAGCTTAAAACGAGAAAATAATTCATTTTAACATGAATAATTATCCTACCAGTTTTATAACCTAATAAAAATCAAAGTAAAAGAAAAACCCTGGGCATTTTAATTATGAGAAATCATATGTATTCTGGGAAATTAAAAACATTATCCATATATTCGTATTTCAGAATCCTTATTTTAGAAATTCTTTGGAGAGTTTCCAAAGAAGTGGATTCAAGAGGCAAGTTTTCAACAAGACCTTACAAATAGCAAGCCCAATGTCAGCCATTCGTGGGTTTGAACGAAATATATTAATCGCTTACTTCACATTTGAAGTGAATTGAAAAGTAGAAACTCATAATCACCAGTCACTATTTCCCTATTTTCTTCTAACAAATATAGATTTTTCTCACTCTCCAGACAGAGATCCAAGTGAGGAAATAAATGATCTTAACATTTGTTATTGCTAACTTTTTAAGACTACTCAATGCACATATTACACAGTCATAAGTGCTGTAGAGATTGTCCGAATACTCTCTTTCTATCTTCATTTGTTTGTATATTTTGAAGTGGAAATAAAGGATATTTGATAAAAATTTGAAAAATTGTTTTCATGCAAGCCAGATTTTTAAATTTTATTTTTTGAGTAAAAATGGTTTACGATGCTACATATGTTTCAGAGCATAGGTTCACAAGTCTTCAACTGAAGACTTAGCACAAATGTGCCTCCCTTTTTAATAGCACAGTGGGTAGGACATTTGCCTTGCATGCTCCCAACCGGGGCTCCCAGCATCCCATATGGTCCCCAGAGCACGGCCAGGAGTAATTCCTGAGTGCAGGTGTGACCCCAAAAGCAAAAAAATGTGCCCCCTCCCTCACTACCACCAAAGTATTTGTAATCTACCACCTTTGGTTGAATTCTATTTTGAACTTCCTGTAATCTCAGGTCTGCAGTCAAAATTCAAGAGTATGCTTTGTTTGGTCTGTGCAAGTGAATTTTAAATGAAATTCTACTTGAAAGATACCTTGAGATAACAACCTTTGCATGAACTATTTGTTGCTATATTTTGAAAAAAATGGAAATAAAAGATTCAATAAATACTTGTTAACAAATTGTTTTCTATAATTAATTCACACTGACGATGTTTTCTCTATTTTTAAAAATATTTATTTGTTTTAATTGAATCATAATGAGATACATGGTTACAAAGTTGTTCATGATTGGGTTCAGTCATCATGTTCCAATTCCCTTTCCCTATTGTGCAAGAGGAGAATTTCTTATTATTCATCAGTCTAAGGCTTCCAAGGATTAAAGAGAGCTGCGCTGTTTCCCTCAAACTTTCTGGTGTAGGCATAACTTTTCTCCACTTTTGTGAAGCTTCCACGTGCATGGGATTCCTCTGGAAGACTTCTTAACACGGACCACTCTGGACTCCACACCCCATGTCTGATTCTGCAGATCTGGAGTGGGTGGGGCCAAATATTTGCATATGAGATAAATTCCCAGGTACTGCCGCTGCTGCGTTAAAATATGCTTTGGAGCTCCAACACTGCAGTACCCCATCCAAGAAATAGGAATTCTGCTCTCGCTCTCTCTCTCTCTCTCTCTCTCTCTCTCTCTCTCTCTCTCTCTCTCACTGTGTGTGTGTGTGTGTGTGTGTGTGTGTGTGTGTGTGTGTGCGCATGCGGGCGCAGAGTTTGAATAGGGCAGAGGGTGGTCCCCTGGCAGAGGTAGATTGTTGTGACACTTGCTGAGGATCGAATCTCACTCAAGGCGTAAGTGGGAGGGAAAGGGGGAAATGGCAGTCTGACATGTTCCTGTCTGTTGGATGCATTTTCCATTTGGATTTTACTAAAACAAAACTCCTAAGTGGTTTTAACACCCCAGAGGGGCTGCTAAATTGTCATGCTCAGACTCATGTGCAATATTGGTATCTGCCTCTTAGCCCTGCCAACCACATATTAAAACCGTGCAGTTGTGGAATAAGCTAAATAAATATTTGTACATTTGGCTGCACACAGATACTATTTAGGTTTCCTTGTTCTTCTGTCTCCAGGAATCTGTGAATCAGATGGTTAAATTGCTGGCAATGAGGTAACTGACTGTGAATTTTAATGCCCTCATTCTCATTCACCTGTTCAAAGATTGAGGTGGGTGTATACATTAGTGAGTCTGATAACTGGTTATTTTTTTTCATCTAAAGAAAATTTCTTTACAAGTTGTGAGTCCAGTTATAAATTCCGATAAAGACACATCAAACAGGCAAATGGCAGCTCAACAGAAAATAACAATGCACACTGATATTTGAATTGTTCTTCCATAATACAAATTGTGAGTGATTTCAGGTTCTGAGAGACGTTATAAGCCTCAGTTCTCAAGGCTCTTAGCATTTAATAGCACATTCTGTTTTTCATTTCAACTTTGTCTTAAAAAAATATTTTATTATAGAAAATCTCAGACACACCTAGAATTAGAGAGGGCTCAGAATTAGAGAGGGCTCTATATTGAATATATCATGAACATATTGATGGCACTGTCACTCAGCCGGTAATTACAAATCTTTCTAATAATATCTAATCAGTCTATGCTCTAGAATCACATAAATTTTATCTGTGAATAGTCCTATCAGAATTTCTAACACATAGTGTCTTTCAAACAGTATAAAAATAGTATTTTTATACCTAACAAAATATTTGAAATAGACTTGTAACTGTTGAATAGAATTGTATAATTATTTTTTTATTGGCTTGGTTTTTTTTTTTTTTTGGACCAAACCAATTGCTACCAGTACTCTGGAATCACTTCTGTTAGTACTTAGAATGACCCCAGTTCAATTCCTGGCAATGCATATTGGCCTCCTAGCACGGCCAGGAGTGACCTTTGAACACAGAGCCAACAGTAAGTCCTAAGTACAGCTAGGGTGTCCCCACCCCTCTGAAAATAATAAAAAGAGTGAAATTAACTTTTTGAATTAATATTTGTGTTCTTGGGATATATGCCAAGGAGTGGAGTTTCTGCATAATATTAGCATATAGTCATATAGTCATATTGATCTTTAATATGAGGATCTCAAACCTCCCCATGCTCTCGTCCTAGAACCCACTCATTGAAACATACGTTCTCCACAAACTACATCTTTCTCTTTTTACTGTCACTCAACTGCTGGCCTTGCCTAGACGTCAGTGAATAAAAACTTTCAAATGATAACACTGAGATTTCTTCTGTAAGAAATCTTGCAGTAGAAATTTAGCACACCATCCTTCCCTGCTTCTCACGTCACTTCTTCCCTACTGTCATGGTAAAAACATTCTCTTCCTCCTACTGACTTCCGGTTCCTTTCCTTGTCCATTTGTTGTCGTGGGTGTGGAAGGGAGGAGGACCAGATAGGTTGGTTAATTTAATTGGACATTTAAATCTTGCCTGCTAAGAAGCTGGAGTGATAGCACAGTGGGTAGTGTGTTTGCCTTGCACGTGTTCGACCCGGGTTCGATTCCCAGCATCCCAATGGTCCCCCGTGCACCACCAGGAGTAATTCCTGAGTGCAGAGCCAGGAGTAACCACTGTTCATCGCCAGGCATGACCCAAAAAGAAAAAAAAATCTTGTCCACTAAAAGATACCTAATCTGCTAAAAGATCATTGTATCACTGTTGTCCCGTTGCTCATCAATTTGCTCAAGTGGGAGCCAGTAACATCTCATTTGTCCCTGTTGTGTTCGGGGTCAGGGGAATGCTAAAAGATACCTAAACAAAATAGGTAATGGGGTGGCTGGGGCTGGGAGATAGAAGATGAAAGGAAGCCCCCAGTCAGACAACTCTTTGTCCCCTCACCTCTGACTAGATAGGGAAAAATGGTTATATTTATATGGTCTACAGAGAAAAAGGGTTCTGCCTTTCTCTGGAATTCGTGTTCAAGAGAAAACACAGGCTTCTCCAGAGGGGCAAAGCAGAGAGTGACTTTTGGGAGAAGGTTAACAATACAGTTTCTCCCACTTATCTTGGCTTGGCATTCTCTGTACATAGGCCGGAGTGATGGTTCAGTGGGGAGGGTGTTTGTCTTGCATGAGGCCTGAGCCAGGTCTGATCCCTGCATCCCATATGGTCCTTCAAGCACTGCTAGGAGTGATTCCTGAGTGCAAAGTTAGGTATAACTCCTGAGCATCACTGGGTGTGTGACCCAAAAAGTAAAAAAAAAAAGTTTATCTTGGTTTAATTATGATTAATCTGGATTTATAGATGAGAAAAACAATAACTTGGAACTGTTCCACACCTTATTCTAGACAAGGGTTACTCAACTTTATTATTTTTTTTTGACTGTGGCATCTCCCATCCTTTTTTCCTTTTTATGCACTCCCACCCCACCTCTCCCACCCCTGTCCTCCTGTTTTTGTTTGGTTTTGAGCCACATTTTTGAACTTGAGTCAGCCCCATGCAGGCCAATCCCCTGTCCAATGTACTATCACTCTGACCTGTCCTTCTGTTATAACGTGGCACAGATGATCAAGTTCTTGTCCTCAAGCAGTCAACATTGAAAAGAAGGGGCTGGAGAGAATAACCAAATGCAGTAATAGCTTTATTTAGGGAAAGGCAAAGGATTCTCTTACCCCCCGCCTGGCTGTCTTCACCGGGGCCCCTCAGAGGGAGGCGGTTGAATTTCCTTCCCTGCCCTGAGAAGAGCCCTGGCAGCCGAAGACCTCCAGAACCCAGCCACAGCCATGCTCAAGGCCTCTCTCCATATGCTCGGATGAGCCTCATGCATGAATGAACCGGCAGAGGAACCCAGGTGTCAGGGACCTGGAGCTGAGATCTCCAAGGATCTCTGCTTGGATCGGGACTGGGACCCTCCACCCAGATCCCTCATTTTCCAGTAGTTTGGCAGCCACACCTCTGGTGCCATGTAATCCCATCAATGGCCAAGATCCAGAGACTATAAAACAAAGCTCCCGGAGCGTGTGGCCACATTCGTGTCTGTGCAACCTTGTGACCTCTTATAGCCTAGTTCTCCCTCTTAGAGAACTTGGCAAGGTACTGAGAGTATCTTGCCTGTACAACAGAGCCTGGCAAGCTCTCCGTGGTGTATTCGATATGCCAAATACAGTAACAATGATGGGTCTTATTCTCCTGACCCTGTAAGAGCCTCCAATGCAGCACCACTGGGAAGAACGAGTAAAGAGAGGCTGCTACAATCTCAGGGCTAGGACAAATGGAGACATTACTGGCGACCGCTTGAGCAGATCGATGATCAATAGGATGAGAGTGATGACAGTGACAGTTACAGGGAAAGGAAAGGAGGGGAAAAGAATGCAGGGAAGCTTCCAGATTATGGCAGTATCTCCTAAAGAGTATTCCGAGAAAGGCTGAAGCTTTATCCCTTTTCTAGCTTTTTAACAGAGGTGGGGGGTTGAACATTTCTTTATTATGTTTCAAGAATGTGAGTCATTAAAAACAAGGGCCCACATTCTGAGATGATTCAGATCCGTCAGGGTCTAAGTTATCAGACTATCAGGTACCACTCAGGTCTCCTCTCTCATCCATACTGGTAATTACTTTGCTTAGGGCCATGTCCCTAATCTTGCCCTGCCTATTCTCCTTTGGTCCCTGTCACTACCAGTTGACCTTCTTGTCTCCTGCTTTGGCCCCTATTTATGTCATGTACATTCTAAGGGCCATAGGAGGCCATAGGGCCTCTGTTGAGAAATGCTGAAATACCACAAAGCCAGCAAGAGCAACTTGAAGGTAATATTCACATCTGCCCGGCTCTGAAGATGGGGCTCTTTGTTGCATTAAGCATCTCCTCAAAGTGCAGACACCTTGATCCAAAGTCAAGTGCAAGAGACCACAGTCATATATGTATATATATATATATATATGTATGTATGTATAATATATATTATAATGTAATATTTTATATTTATATTATCTAAACACCGTAGCTTACAAAACTTTCCATAATACAGTTGTTTGGGGCACTCAGTGTTCCGACATCAATCTCCCATCACCAGTGTGACCTTCCACTCACCCCCCAAGCCTGCGCCCATTAGCAGGCAAAGAATAGTTTTATTGCTTGTGACAAGTTAATGGCTGATGGAATTATTAAAAACTACATCAGTTAAAGAATATTTGTGGAAACTGTTTCATCTCACAGTGGGGTCATTACATCATTGTATCAGGGTTTACTGTCTGTTGCTAGTTGGGCCTTCTGTGTTATGGCTTATTGAGCTTAACTGGCTGCTATGTTCCTTTCCCATCTAATCTGATCTGCTCTACTGGGCTGTCAGGAATGCAGAATTTGGAGGCACATGGCCTTGCCCTCCAGGAACTGGGCTAATGAGTTCACTTGGTGGTGGCTGTGGGATGTGAGTGTGACTAATGGGACTTCTTGTGATATAAAGGTGGCGGTGCGAGGAGGTTGTCTGTCTCACTTCGCTAAGACCCCAGAGTTCTCAGCCCCCAGACTGATGTACCTGGAAGTTTTATCAGCCTGATGTCTCTGCAGAGGTTAGTTGTGAAGCAGTTGTAAGGTTTGCTCAGGACCAAATGATAGCTGACTGATGAGATAGTGACATTCCTGGAATCAAAGGCAACCCTGCCTCCTCCAGTACCCACTGAAGGCAGGGCTTATGGCCCATCCCAAGGCTGGTAGCTACCAGGCTGCTTTCCAAGCTTCATTACCAAGTGTATCACTCTCATTGGATGGTACACTCCCTTTTCTGCCAAGACAACTTAAAATTCCACTTAGTCTCTCCTAGGGCACGGCTCTACCCCAGCCTCACTAGAGGCCATAGGGTCCACCTGGGAGCAAACCCCACTATAATTCTCCTGTTTCTTCACTTGCCTTGTCTCTGTCCCCCTGTCTGTGTTGTATGAGGTCTCGTCTCTCAGCAGCAAAGTTGGGCCATTGGCATGCTGGTGGCTGTGGGGTCTGGCTGCAACTACCAGGGCATCAGCTGGGCGAGGGTTTGGCTTGTTCCCTCCCAAGGGCACCCTAGAATTTTCAGCCCGAAGACCAGTGTACCCGTGACTTTGACGGCTTGGCTCGAATCTCTCCTGAGATGAGTCCTAAAGCTGTGAAAGTGGTCTGACGAGTTTACCTGGGGATACGGGGAGGCTCTGGGATGCGGGGAGGGGAGTGGGAGGCCATAGTCTTTTGAAATGTAGCATGGAAGAGTGGGAAGGAAGCAGGGACTTGGAGTATCCGCACATTTGCTCTGTAAGTCTTTATCCCATCGCTTGCTATGTTGTGACCTTGAGCGAGTAACAGACTATCTTGAAACCTAATTCGCAAATCTCTAAAATTGTGTTATTAATATTTAATTTGCAGTGCCTGTGTGAGGATTAAGGGGATTGACATCCTGTCAGTCCCTGCCCCATGCCCTCTGGTTGTCTTGACCTGGCCTGCAGCACAGCACAGCCCTCCTGCCCACACTCCCTCCTACTACACTAAGGCTCAGCCAACACTGCCCTACCAAGACAGCAAATAATGCAGGCTGTGTGAGCCCAGAGAAAAAGTGCTCAACACTTCACTCAAGAGCCAAGCATGCCTTTCATATTTACTTTAAAAAATGCAAAGCCATAGTTATTTACCTTTAAAAATATAAAACTATGGTTAGCATATAAACCATACAATAAATGGGCTGGAGAATAAACAGGCCTCCGGCAGGAGATGACTATTATGTCATTTCTTTTCTCTTCTCATCTCCAGCAGCTTATTCCCTCTCACTGATAAAATCTTTTCTTCTTTCTCAGAGAAAAGGAGAAGACTCAGTTGGAAAAGACAAAGCGCCAGTCTTCCCAAAACACCTCCTCTGTCCTGCCTACATGCTCTTGTCTCTGTTTATAGCTAAGGGACAATCCCAGCTCCTGCGTGAGCCAGAGGCATGTCGCCCAATGTCAATCATTGATGCAGGAACATTGCTCTAATAATTCTCTTCTCTTTCCTTTACAACACCAATATTTTTCCTCTGCCAGGTCATTCCCATCAGAGTGCACACATGCTGTGCTTTCTCCCATCTTCAAACAAATAAAATCAAAATCTCTGCTTTGCACTGGTTTTATCCTCACCATTACCCCATCAGGGTCAGGAGTGACCTCTAAGTTGTTTGCCCTCTGAGCAGCAATTTTTGGTTTTCATCTTGTCTGACTTGCTAACGGTGTTTGCAAGGAATAAGGGTTTACAGCCTCAGATCCTTCCATCACTTTCCTTCTAAGGTACCAGATTCTATGCTTTTCCTCTTTAATTGTGCGGTGCCCTGTCAGATTCTTTGTTCTTTCTCATCTTCGATATCAGTGTTGAAGCCTATGAAGGGTTTTGACCTAGGATCTCCACTTTCTGTTCATACTCAATAATGTAATTTATAGGATAATATTGGTTTGTCCTTTCTCCCTTGATACAGGGAGCTTAGGTTTATTGGGCTACATCCATCACAGTGCTCCTGAGTCACTCCCATTCCTTTGTGCTTATCTGTAACTTCTTAGTACTCTCTTCCCCAACCGGTCTATCACCTTTACCCCTAATCAGACTCTGCTAATTTGTAAGGTCCTTCTAAGGACACTTGACTTGAATTTATGTATTGCCTTTCTCCTCTCCTTATGTCTTTTGAATAGTTTACTTTAAAGCAGTGTCCTTTTTGTATAGACACAGGAAAACAGTTAACATGATGCTTTTGTAACTTGGGAGTTAATTGACTCTGAATAATATTCACTCCTGGGCATTTGCTTCCTCAATTTAAGCCTCAGTTGCCCTTACTTAGTTCCTAGCACCCCAAGAGCAGGGTCCTGATGAAGGACTTAATGGACCCAGGGCAAGCTGTGAGCTACCGTGGCATAGAAATGGGCTAGGCCAAGGTACCATAATACACAACTTTAAGTTAAGAGGATGGTCATGAACAAATGCTGTCATGATCCAAAAAGTAATGATGAAATTAGGACCCTGCTAGGGATAGAAAAGACTAACCTGGCCTGAGCACTGTAGTCTGAGATCAAGATGGCCCCAGGAGAGCAATTCTATAAGCTTAATGTATCTCTTACTGTGTTCATACAAAATGATTAATATTATGAATGCTGTATGTTTGTTGTATAAGGAGAAAAGAAACACACCCATGGGATTCTGCTCTTGGGTGGGTCATCCTGCTGAATGAGTATTTGTCCTAGAAGAAGCTTCCCCTGAGGGAAGGACTTTACCCCTATTGATTGTGACTACACTTATGTGTAATCCCCAACCCCTCATGCTTTCGGATTTAACTAAGACTGTAAGAGGGGACTGGGGGAGCCAGAGGAGTTTGAAATGGGATCGAGAAGGAGAATGAAGTGGAATGGAGAATGAGGCAGAAGCAGAGGGAGAATCAGAGGAGAATGGAGAGGAGATCGGAATAAATGCCAATTGAGACCAACTAGCCTGGCCCTCATTCCTTCCTTCATCTGCCCTTCGCCATCGACCTCCCGGGGGTGGAGGAAGCAGCGTGGACCTTTGTAATTTATTTTTAGTATATACACAGTAATCCTATGGCCTCTTGACTTTATCTATGTGCTGCTTCATATTTATAATAATTATATCATTGTTATATATCAGATGAAATGTGATATATAATAATGGTGATTCTACAATATATATGATATTATATATAGATATTCAACTTGGGCCTTTTTCTGAATACCACATTGTTGTATCTGAGTATCCACTAAAAGTCTCCTCTTTGATGTCCTAAGACAAAGCAAACATCAAGTGCTCTACTGAGCTTTTGCTGTTTCCAATGGACAAAGTTGACTTCTCTTAATAGTCTTTATTTTCTATCTTAATTGCATCTTCACTTTTTTCTGTTGCTCATGCTAAAGACCCCGGCTTCAGCTTCTATTCCACTCCACCACCCCCACCCCCCAATTTTTTTCCAAGATACAATTTATGCCAAAATAATAATATTAAACAGTATCATTCAGTGAGTTTGACTGGTATAAGAATTTATGAAACCATTGTCACAATTAATGTAATGACTATTATGTTCCTTCCTTTGCCAAACTCTCCCTCTTTTTCCTCTTTCCCGGAGGCCTCCAATCTATATTTATCTCTCTAGGATTCCTTTACATTGTCTAGAATTGCCTTTAAAGGAATTATACTCTTTTGTGTCTATGTCTTTTACTTGAAAAGTGTATTTTGATATTTCTTTATATTGCATGGGACAGCAGTTTGATTCTTTTGCTGTATATTTTGATTCGCATTCTTTTGATTTGTATACATATATGGTAATAATTAATTTCTTACCATATATATAAGAATTAATTTCTTACCATATATGTATACCACAATTTATTTATACCATCACATAGGCATGTGAGTGGCTTCTAGTATCGCATTTTCACACAAAAAATGCTCTTCTGACCATTTTCCAGAGACCATTGTCTAGACATCTTAGTATTAGTTTTAGATTTTAGTATTAGTTTTTGATTATTTATTTAGACAAACAGAATAATATTCCACTCCTTACTCTGTCTGCCAGTCTTATTTTCTGTCATTGTGTTTAATCATCATTTGGTTATCTATTAGTTTGCCTGTTTTCTTGAGCAAATAATTTTAAGAGCGAATATCTGAGGACCAGAGAGATAATACTGCGGTCAGGGATTTGCCTTACATGTGACCAGCGCAGGTTTGGTCTTTGTAAGTAACCAACAGACTTTCGATGTTGTTGTGTGTAGTTATCTCGCAACTCCGGGGACCCCAGGGATGAGGAGATGGTCTAGGGCAGCAGATGCTCAAAGACGCATATGCACAGCTTGGCTGAGACATAGCCGCTCACGGGGCCCTAGACTTGTAGTCGTATGACAACCTTTATTAGGAAAAGCAATGGTTAAATAGAGGCTGAGGGAGGATGCCTACGTGCACTAACAAGCGGGTGGTGAAGGGAGGTAGGGGACTGTTGTGACTAGGGAGAAACTCTGGAGCTCTGTCCTTGATGCTCTAAGGCAGAGGCAAGGTTGAAGTATTGCTGACTCATGTCTCAAGTCACTGGCTGCTTGCAAATCAAGGCCAATTAATCTATGTTATTCTTACAAATGTTAAGTTCCCTGGCGACAGCCTGATTCCCAGAGAAGTCTGGACCCGTGCACTCCCTACAGGCCAAGGAATTTCTAGTGGTCAAGGGGTCATGCCAAGGGGAACTTCAACACTGGTGCATTCACGTCCACAAGGCATTATTACCATTCCAGTTCATTCGCATCATTGCCAGGCTGCATCTTTTGTTGTTCTGTTATTTTTCATACCTTAAATTGCATCCATGAGCATACACATTTGCTTAGCCGTTTACAGTATACCCCGAATTGGTTTCCTTCTTACCCCACTGCTTTTACCATTTGGTACAGGTCACTCTCATCTCTAATTGGGTTTTTGTAGTGCCTTTATGATATGCTCTTGTTCCTCGTTAGTGTATTCAAATTACTGTTGAAAGAGACCTGTTAAATTTTAAGCATTTTCCTAGGTTGGAGAGGTAGATAGTACAGCAATGTGGACTTGCTTTGCATCCGGCTGACCTGGATTTATCACCAGCATCATATGTATTCCCCAGAGCACCACCAGGAGTGATCCCTGAGCACAGAACCAGGGAAGAGTAAGCCGTGAGCTCTGGTAGGTTGGCCCTCAAACCAAAGCACTGTGTGTATAGTACATGTGGATATACATAATATTTTATATATGTATATATATATATGGAGAGAGAAAGAGATAGAGAAGAGAGAGAGAGAGACAGAGACAGAGAGAGAGGGAGGGAGGGAGGGAAAGAGGGAGAGAGGGAGGGAGAGAGGTCATTCCACTGCTACAAACTATAGTGTGTACACTTCTCGAGTAAATGATGAACTACCAGAGTGGTACTTCTGGCCTTTGATGAACTAACCATACCCCAATTCTTTTACCTTTAATCCCACAACTGCTCTGCTTCCTTTGATCCTTGTTTTTATTTGAATACAACCTGTTTGCTCACTGTTTTATTTTTTTTTCCAACACATACATGGTTCACATCCTTACTTTTTTCAGATCTTCAGATTCAACAACCCTTTCTCACTGAATCTCTTCTTGATTCTCCCACTTAAAATTACACTCTGGGGCCAGAGAGATAGTTCAGTGGTAGGGCACTTGCCTCACACTAAGCTGATTAGGTTTGATCCCTGACATCCCATATGTTGCCCCGAACATTGTCAGGAGTAATTTCTGAGCACCACCAGATGTGCCCTCCAAAACAAACAAAAATTACACTCTGTTCCACTCCTTATTCTGTTTGCCAGTCTTATTTTTGTTCATTGTATCTAATCATCATTTGGTTATCTATGTGTCTTTGCCTATCAATCTCTTCTCCAATATACCTTTCATCCTATGCCCTCAGGATGCAGAATTAAGTAAGCAATAAAAAATATCCACACAATGGACTTTATCCCAAATTTTCAATTTATCTTGCCACTCAGGTTGTCTCCCATCTTCTAGAATATAAAGTTTTTTGGGTCAGTTTCCTCTACTGCTCTAATCACTAGAGCTCAGAAGAATACTCAGCAAATAATAGAATCTCAAGAAAAAGGACCAAATTTTGCTTTTCATTTGATTTTTTCCACATAAAAAAGAACCCCCTGGTCCAAGCTTCATGACTGTGGAATAGATTCCTGCAGTGCCCTACTTTGGGCCTTAAGGGAATCTGCAGTCTGTGAAAATTGAAGACACAATTGAATTGCTAATTAAAAGTTGGAACAGCTTCAATTCTATGATCCTCTAAGAAGGGGATTTTAAACTGTGAAGTATATTAATCTGACTTTCCAAAGTGCTTATCAAGAAAATGCCAATCCTCAGCAGACAGCAGCCTCTTCTAAGACCTATGGGTTGATGAGAGCTGCCTGAGCGTTTAGTGACAAGGCCGGCTTCCCCACTGATTACTCCTTTCATTGGCGACGTGTGTTTTAACACCACTGTCTAGATCAGCGTTTCCCAAAGTGTGGTCTCTTGGCCACTGCCATCCAACTCTGATCACTCTGAACCCCTGAATCAGAATCTTGGAACGTAACATTCTCAAGCCTTCGGTTTTCACAAACTCCTTCACACTTAGAATTTTAAGTTTGAAGTGGTGTGTTTGAAGATTTGCCTGAGTCGAGGCCCCTGGAGTTAGGACGTCTGAAATGCTTTAATTGAAGGCAATGCGGCACACATGCTCAGAAGTGGGATTGAAATGTTGAAGAGAGAGGTTAGATGCTTTGACTGCAACACAGGGTTAGTGTTTCTGGCTGTGTCCTTGCTAAGGATTGACTTGTATCGCCTCCAAAATTCAAGTCTTCACTCCCAGCTAAGCCTGAGAATGTTACCTGCTTTGAAAATAAATTGGTTATGAATGTAATTAGCTAATAGATAACTGTGCTGAAGTGGGTGGTGGGCAGGTCTCAATTCCAGAATGATTTATGTCCATATAAAGTGAAGTCCATGTGAAGAGAGGAAACGCATGTGCAGTGAATTGACAAGCAAAGTAACACCAACAGTGGCCAGCAAGCTGCCTGAAGGCAGGGAGAGGGAAGGGGGAGGGCCCGACAGGTTTCACCGAGGGAAAGAAACCTGACTCCTTGAGTTTGAACTTGTAACATCCAGAACTGAGAGCCAACAGTCATCTGGTGGATTTTTTAATTTCATTTAAAAATATTTGAAAACTTTTCCATGTAACATTTTGAAGTAGCACTGTAGCACTGTTATCCCATTGTGCATCAGTTTGCTCAAGCGGGCACCAGTAACGTCTCCATTGTGAGACTTGTTACTGTTTTTGGCATATCGAATACACCATGGGTAGCTTGCCAGGCTCTGCCTTGCAGGCAGGATACTCTTGGTAGCTTGCCGGGTTCTCCGAGAGGGATAGAGGAATCGAACCCGGGTTGGCCATGTGCAATGCAAACGCCCTACCCATGAAAGCTTCATGATTCACAAAGTTATTTGTAGTTGAGTTTTAGATTTGTTCCAGGACAAATCCCACCACCAGTGTCAACTCCCCTCTACCTATGTTCACGTGCTCCTCATCCCTCTCACCCATACTCCCAGCCTGTCACCAAGAAAGGTACCTCTTAAGTTTAGTTATTAAGGTTTGGGTTTCATGCTTTCAGGTAACAACATCTATGGTTTGGATATTTAACTTCTTCATTCTTTAATACCACCAATATATCTTAAGCCCCCTGCCCCTTTGCCTCCTCATTGCTTCTCACCTCTCTTTTCTCCCCTTCCCCTCCACTCGATTTCTTTCCTTCTTCCTATATCCAGGATGATCTAGACATCCTCCCCTTAAATCATTGCATTCGATCATTCAGTTATTCTAAGTACCATATAGAAATGATATCCTTCTGTATTTATCCTTCTCCTGGCTTACTTCATTTTACATGATCTCTTTCAGTTCCATCCATGGTTCAGCAAATTTCATGATGTCATCGTCCCTTTCATCTGTGTAGTATTCCGTTATGTATATATACCACATCTTCATGATTCACTTGCCTGTCATTGGGCATCTAGGTTGATCCCAGATCTTATCTGTTATACAGCATGCTGCAATGAATAATGGTGTGCATATGTCCTTTCGAATGAATGTTTTTCTGTCCCGCTGAGGAGTAAGCCATACGGTGTTTTAAGTTACCCACTTTGTGATATTCTGCAGCCTTGAAAGATGAGTAGAACCCTTCTCCTTCAGTTGAATATCAAACAATAACATGATACTGTTGTGTCCAGAATATAGTTCAATGAAAGAAGTAAAGGCAGTAATGTTAACTTCAAGGACTCTTAACTTAGGGGATTCTAAATGTAGGGTTGAGATTTCCCTAAAGAGCTCAAAGGAATTTCGGGAATTAGTCAAAGTGAATTTAGGGAATTCAACCGAATATTCACACCTACACGAGAGCTGACAGAATTAACAGTGATAAATTCATGAGGAAAAGGTGTTTCCAGAGGCTGGAGCAATAGCACAGCAGATAGGGTGTTTGCCTTGCACGCGGCTGACCTGGATTTGATTCCCAGCATCCCATATGGTCCCCGAGCACTGCCAGGAGTAATTCATAAGTACATGAGCCAGAAGTAACCCCTGTGCATTGCCAGGTGTGACCCAAAAAGAAAAAAAAGAAAGGTGTTTCCATTACTTCATAGGAGTGGGAAATTCAACTGTTCACATACAGAAATAAAATTTTCACATAATAGCAGTTGTAATGGCTTTTTGCATCTGGCAGATACTGTGTTATGAAGCTATTACATATTCTGGTTGCAAGTCCTGTACCTCAAGTATGCAATATTACTGTTAATTATTGTATAGTTAAGAAAAGGGCACATAGAGGGGGAAGTAGCTAACAGTGGGTGGAACTGAGAAAGAAATTCTGAAGTTTGGTTTAAGATTCTGTACTCTTCTTTCTTGCCATGCTTCTGTATACTTCACACAAAGAAGTTAAATCAAGGTTCCTAACAATTTTTGTTGTGGGTCCAGGATGTGATTTAAATGATAAAGCAAATGTCTTCCATGTGGAAGACCCTGAATTTGATTCCTGGCCCTTTCAAAGCCTTTCCACCATAATCCTAACAGAGGTGGCCCTTCGGCTCCTGAGCACTACCAGAAGAGGCACTAACAAGAATAAAATCATAATTAACATATATGAATATCTGTCTTCACTGTCTTGAAGACAGAGGTTCACAGCAAAGTGGTTTGTAACAGAAAAGAATTATTAGCAATCTAGATGCCCGTCAACAATGAAGTAGATAAAATTATGGTATTGTATTTGTATAATGGAATTTGAGACAAAACTTAAAATAAACTGGAGTCAAATATATTCATAAAAGAACTTTATAAACATAAGTTATGTCAGGAAAAACAACTTCAGAAAACTATATACAAGTTAAAAACAAACAAATGAAAGTTAAAAACATATAAAGAAGACTACATAAGGGTTTCTAAATAAAAGACAATATGGACAAGCATATATAGCAATTCAAAAGTTGTTAAAGGATATCATGCAATATAAAAATATTTAGATATAACTGGAAAATGCAGAACAATAGTAGGTAGCCTGTGGGAGTGAAGGAAAAGAAAAATTTTGTAATGGGTGAATAGGACATCTGATATTGAGTACTATTTCTAGTACTATCTCTAAAACTAAGTAGTTGGTGCATAGGTACGAATTCTTTCATTATTTGTCTTAAATGTTTCAAAACATTTTTTGTGGGGGGGGGGAAAGGAAAGAGACTAGCAGGAACTGAGATTTTTGAGAAGCAAGCAAGACGTGAATGCCAGAGCTTAAAGCTACAAATCAGAAAAGAAAGAAGTGGAGACATCTTTTCTACTTATTTTCTTCTGTTAATTCTTACTTCCTTTTCTTACTCCCCTTCTGTTCTAGAACAGCAGTAGAAGAGAGTTTAGAAGAGTAGAAGCGCTTTAAGAATTCTTTCTCTTCCTCTTTTGGAGAGCCAGGATCTCAGTTTTCAAATTTTATAATTATAATTTTCTTGGTCACAGTGATTGGGAACTTTCTTTTCAGGATTTTAGTCTTTACATTGTTGTGGGGATTTTTAAAGTGGTTACTGCCCTTTTCTGATAATTTAAGTATGGTTCCTCTGCAGAATATAAAATCTGAATGATATTTTATTGAATTATATGAAAAATGAAATATTTTATTGGTTTTCTTAAAATGGGCCTGGAGTGATAGCACAACGTGTAAGGCATTTGCCTTGCATGCGGCTGACATGGGTTTGATTCCTCCGTCCCTCTTGGAGAGTCCGGCAAGCTACTGAGAGTATCCCGCCCGCATGGCAGAGCCTGGCAAGCTACCCATGGTGTATTCTATATGCCAAAACACAGTAACAACAAGTCTCACAATGGAGATATTACTGGTGCCTGTTTGAGCAAATTGATGAACAACAGGACGACAGTGCTTCTTAAAATGACTGGTTTTCTAAAGTAATAATAGGAAGGAAATACAACCTGAACAAGAGAAGTAGTACTCGAAGTTGGGAATGGGCGACCTTCCCCCATCTCCCTATTTTTTCAGGAGCCTGGAAATCATGCCCATGAACTGCCTCTGGCACCATATAAGTTCATTAATCGCCATAATCCAGAGTCTTATAAATAAATCTCAGAAGAGAGCAACAAGCTGCAGAGATACCTCAGATCCCAAGTTCACCGTCTAGTTAAAAATTTAACTCCAGCTATACCACCCTATTTAAAATTTTAGAATTCCCGGAGCAACATCTCATACTCTACACCACTGATGTTCCAAGAGTAGCACACCACGTTGGATGGAGTGTGAAGCAGAAGGCAAGTAATCTCATCTTGATAAAGAAAAAACTAGCATACAAGGCTCAACCTGTAATAACATGTTAGTAATCTCTTACACAAGGGCTTGATGACTCCACTGTGAGATACAACAATCTTCACACAATTTCCCCTAAGGAAACTTTTTTGGATCTTTTTTAGTGGATTATTCATATCAAGCAATACAAAATAAATTGCTTAGGACCTGCTTTGGGGGCAGGCTTGGATGGTGGTGGTAAAATTAGAAATAGTGGTAGTGGGAAGATGAAATGGTGGTGGGATTGGTATTGGAATATTGAATCTAATAAATTACTGTGAACACCTTTATAAAAATAAAATGAAATGAAAATAGAGAGAGGTGGTGTGTAGTAAGTATTGTCCTCCTTCTGAGAGACATTCAACTATGAAAGTTGTATTTAGGATGGATTGTGGGTGTGGAACTTGAGCCTTGTTTATTGTGCATAGCAAAAAGCATCAGGCACTATTTAAAACCTTTGTCTGGTTATTAAAATCTGGAGATTTCAGAATGGTGAATTAGACTGACAATTCTCTACAGTTTCCAAACATTTTACTCAATGTATGACATAATTGCGTCAGGAGACAATTTGTACCATGTCATTTGAAAGAGAAGAGTTTTCCTACATTGTTACCTACTCCTTAAAAGCATATATGTTTTCCTGGTTCACTTGCATTTGCTTACTGAGCAAATGAAGAGTGAACAATCCTTAGATTCAGTCCTTAGATGCAATTTGTAAAAACGGAAATGTTGCTCTCGTCTATTTTTTTAAAAAGAAGGCCAGCTCCATGGTAGATGATCATTAGCCATTGAAAGAAAGGAAAAAAAATGAATGCATAGACATAGAGGCTCAGATATGGAACATTATGGTGCTCTTTCTCTTCCATTTCCTAAAATTTCAAAATATCATTTAAAAAAAGTAACTTTAACTAGTGAGGCTTTGGAAGAACAGAAGGGAGTTTCTTTAAAAAAGAAAGAGATGAAGAAAGCAGCTGGACAACACGGGCAGGTCAAAGGCTTCTAATCATCTTCTGTTTTATATATACAAGATTAAAGATTCCCTCTGAGTTTTGATTAAGAACGCACAGTTACAAGATTAAATAACGGTGAGCCAAATTAGAAAAGGTTTAACCGCAATCTCGGAATTCATCAGTGTTCCCCCTGCACCCCTTCTCTGACACTAAGCTGTCTTTACAACATGGGGATTAGAGTAAACTGTCTAAGCCTCACATCCCGGGGCTCTGTTACCTTTTCTATACAGCTGTCCTTATTCAGATCACAAACAATTCTCTTGTCAGGAATCAAAGCTCATTTCCCCTTGAAGTTTCTGTTTATATCCATGACTGAATTCATTCCAGTGCCTCGACATATATTTATTTATTTGGGGGGCCTGTAGGGTCCTTTATCAGGTACAACATGTGCTCGCCTTATGCAGTGTCACGAAACATATTAAAACTCCGTACACTTGTCTATTTTAGAAAACACCTCCTTAATCATTCTGGTAATTATGCAGACCCTCCCATGAGGCCAGCTGTAAACAAGTCCTTCTCTTCTCAGGAACCTTCTGACTCTCTCTGCTTGGAAGCCACATTGGAGGAATGAGTGGAACATGCAATTAATATCTCGATTGAGGAGAGGTTAATATGGTCATAGAGCATCCAAGGAATAAAACTGTCATTGCTTTATTAAATGCTTTAGTTCAGGCACCAGCTTGTATGACAACAATAAAAGTTTCAGATAAATACATGAAAGGACCAAGGGAAAAAGAAAACACCCAAAGGATGTTATAAATATTTATTTATATTTAATAAATAATAATTTAATAAATAAATATTTATTTATTTATTTCGCTCTAGATTGGGTACTGGATTCTGCAAGTGAATTTTCTCGGTCCATGTGAAGTAAGACTTGGGACTTGGGGACTTGGGCAGAGTCTCTTGCCCGCACGCCTGGGTGTCTTCCCTGGGGCCCCTCAGAGGGGATGGGCTCCAGCTTCCCTCCCCACCCCGAGCAGAGCTCCTGGCGGCCGAAGACCACCAGAACCTAGCTACAGCCATGCTGGAGGCCCCTCTCCACACATTCAGACAGGCCTCATGCATGAAGGTACCGGCAGAGGAACCCAGGTGTGTGTAATTCCATCAACGGCCAACATCCAGAGAGAGACTTAAAAGCAAGCTCTCAGAAGTGCACAGCCACTTTGTGGCCACGCGATATCTTTAGCCTACTTCTCCCTCTGGGAGAAACTGGCAATCATCTGAGAGTTTCCTGCCCACATGGGACAGCCTTGCAAGCTTCCCATGGTGTATTCATATGCAAAATCCAGTAGCAAGCTGGATCTCATTCCCCTGACCCTGAAAGAGCCCCCAGTGCAACATCTTTAAGAGGGCCGAGTAGAGATGGACTTCTAAGATCTCAGGGAAAGGACAAAATGAGATGTTACTAAGCCCACCTGAGAAATCGGTGATTAACGGGATTTCGTGATTTGTGATGTGAAGTAAGATTTATTGCTATTTAAATGTGACATTTGTTGCAAGAAAAGGTAAAATTCCAACATCAAGATTTTGTGGTAGGGAAGTGGAGGGTAGTTCATATTTTTGTGGCCCCATGTCTTCAGGGCTGAAAGGATTGTATTTAACCATTTATATTTTCCTGTTTCCTCTATGAAAGAGGACCTTGGCTTTGAGAAAGTCAGGGTAGTTTTAAAAACCTGCATTATCTTCTATTTATTTATTGTTTTTTGAGGGCGGAAGTTTGGCCACACCAGTGGTGCTCAGGGCTTTCCTGGCTCTGAGCTCAGATATCACTCCTGTGGAAAGGTCTCAGGAGGGCCATATGTGGTGCTGGGTGTGTCAGATGTTGTCTAGGCAAACACCTTCACTATCACTGTCATCCCGTTGATCGTTGATTCACTTGAGCAGGCTCAATAACATCTCCATTCATCCTAGCCCTGAGATTTTAGCAGCCTCTCTATACATCTCCTTCCCAACGGTGCTGCATTAAAGGCTCTTTCAGGGTCCGGAGAATAAGACCCATCATTGTTACTGTGTTTGGCATATGAATACACCATGGGGAGCTTGCCAGGCTCTCCTGTGTGGGCAGGAAGCTCTTGGTAGCTTGCCAGGTTCTCTGAGAGGGAGAACTAAGCTATAAGATGTTGTGCAGCAGCTTTGAGGCCGCATACTTCCGGGAGCTTGATTTTATAGTCTGGATGTTGGCCGTTGATGGGATTACACAGCGTCAGGGGCAGTTTGTAGGTGTGACCACCTAGCTACTGGAAAATGGGGGATCTGGGTGAAAGAGGCCCAGTCCCAATCTGAGCAGGCTTGGAGATCTCAGCCCCGTGTCCTGCACACCTGGGTTCCTCTGCCAGTTCCTTCATACGTGAGGCCCATCTAAGCATGTGGAGAATGGCCTTGAGCATGACTGTGGCTGGGTTCTGGAGGTCTTTGGCTGCCAGGGCCCTGCTCAGGGCAGGGAGGGAGACTCAACCCACCCCCCTCCGAGGGGCCCCGGTGAATACAGCCAGGCGAGGCAAACACCTTACCTGCTATATTATCTTACCTTAGAAGACTAAGAGAATTGTAAAGAGATGCACATTTGGGCCCTGCCATAAAACACAAATATTTGAAAGAGAATGCATGTTATCAAATGGGAAATGTCAGGTATGACAATAATAACATGCTTACAAAGAGCCCGGGAGAGCAGTGAGCTCCTAAATTCTGCCACCCTGAAAAGCACCACTGGCTTCTCACAGCTGAGTAATAGGATGGGGCTTTGTCCTATGTCTCTGAGATATTATCTTTATTTCAAACTATCTTTGGGGCCTGATAGGAGGGCTTCTAGAAGATGAACTTTCAACCTCCTAGAGAAAGAACTATCAGACATTTGGAGGGAAAGACAGGTGGGCAACCCGTTAGGGTCAAGCCCGGCGCTTTGTCTTTTAGACGCATGTTGCTCAAACTTTTTCTAGTGTGGCCCCATTCTGACTTTATTTCCTTCCTGTGACTCCTCTTGTCCTACTGATTGTCCCTTAGTCCCATGCTGTGGCCCCCAGAGACAAGATTTTCGCTTGTGACCCCCTTTGAAATATCACCTAGGGCCCACCACCCCCAGTGTGGACCCCCAGTCTATATGTGTTGCTTTAGGCCAGGAACCAGAGTAGAATTTTGGACATGGTAAAAATAATATTTAAAAATAGGAGTTTGGGGGCTGGAGCAATAGCACAGCGGGTAGGGCGTTTGCCTTGCACGTGACTGACCCAGGTTCGATTCCCAGCATCCCATATGATCCCCTGAGCACTGCCAGAAGTAATTCCTGAGTGCAAAGCCAGGAGTAACCCCTGTGCATCACCAGGTGTGACCCAAAAAGCAAAAAAAAAAAATAGGAGTTTGGGTACAAAATAACTTTAAGAATTTGAGAGAGGGAGACCAGTTCGGGATATACACCCCACCCCCTCTGCGCCCAACAATCTGTGAATGAGAGCATAAAATGCTATTGATTTATTGAGTGGACTGAAATTGACTGGGATTGAAAAAAGAAGCAATTTTATTTTTTATTTTTCTTCAAAATCTGTTGTGTTTAAGCATGTACTGTTCAATCCCCTTTTCTTATCCCTGGATGAGAATCACAAGATGTCATAGCTTTTATGTTCTTTTTACTTGGTAGATGAGCCAGGTTTTACTGTTACAGGTGCATTAAATACTCCAGTGAAGGCTAAATGAAAACTTCTCATATTTAAGTTTTGAGTTTTCCTCCTCTTTCCAGCTCAGGTCTGAGCTATCACCTAGGAAAACAGTATGTCGTTGTTACTATTGTCATCCTTCTACCTCTGGAGTTCCAGGCTCCCCCTAAGGAGAGTTTGTGTGTGTTATACATGGACGCTTGTCCAGAGACACAATCTAGTTATTCTTTTCCAAGCCACCATTTATAATCTTCTGTCCCTCACTATACTTCAGGGTTGCTTCTGTCTCATGATGATGCCTTCATCTTGATTGCCTACCACTGTTCACTAAACCCACGGGAAATGCATTCTAAATGGATTGTTGCCATTCTAAATGGATTCTGTTCCACTATTTTCTTTCCTCTTTTCAGTCAACATCTGTCCCTATCTTCTGGAGTGCAAGGGAGGCACCAGATTCGGTGTTTGATATAACCTTGCACTCTAGTGTATCCATACTAGGTTCCAAAGACCCTTCTTCTCAAGGCAATGAAGGATTTCTGTTACCGAGATAGTTTCCAAATGAGAAGTGAGGAGTTTTTGTGGGTTGAACTGTGTCCCTTCAAAATTCAAATTCACAGTTCCTCTGACTGTGCATAAACTTTGAAATAACTTCTTTTGTGGGTTACTAATAATCTGAAGCCTACCACAAGGTGGCTGAGCTCAATATGATTGGTGTCATTGTAAGAAAATATTAGGTTCCAGATATTTCCATAGAGTGGAAAGAACACCAACGATACACAGAGAAGATGACCATTTACAAGCCAAAGAGCAAGGTTCTTAGAAGGAACGAGCCCTGATCAAATCTTGATAGTGAGAATCCCAGAACTGTGAGAATGTCAATTTCTATTGTTTGAATTGCCAAGGCCATGGTAGTTTTTAAATACAGATACCCACTTTCATTTTGTATAGTTACTCCCAATTCTACAAGTTGGGAAGTATCAGGCAATTTATGGTCCTAAATATTAGACCTAAATGTGACTCTTGTCTTGAACATTGAAACTTTAATATTAATCTGCAATAGAATATGCATGCTCTCTCTCTCAAGCCTTTTTATTTTTTTAGAAGGCACATGAAGATGGTAGAGGGGATGTAATGGTATATTCTGCTGCATGGTCCAGCATGGCTGCTTTCAGGACAGCTGTCCCATGCGCCACTGATGAGCTCTTAACCAACTTTGTGCTAGGGGGAGTTTTCTGAGTTCTTTTTCCAAGACTGCATAAGTCCGTTGAGCTTAGCTAGGTGCAATCTAAAATTTTAGGAAGTTTGCATCCCCAGAGGCAATTTTCCAATTAAGGTAGTTAATACTTCAGCCTCTCATTGCCTGGTGAAGCGACCATGAGGAGCATTCTGCACAGTTGGCCAAAGCATTCTCATGAGCCTCAGGTGCTATCGCGTTATTGAGTTCATTAATGCCCCACTCGTGGGCTTTTCTCCATCTATGCCTGACTTTTCTTACTCTCACTTTTGTTTGGGGGAGATTAAATTTTAAACAAACTGTTAGCAACAAATTTCTTGGCTCAGGGTTTGCTTCTTGGGGAAACTCAAACTAAGAAAAGTGATGGTGTACCAGAGGTAACTTCTTAGCTATGGGGGTCTGCTGAGATGCTCTTGTTTTCATGTAGACTGTTGATTTTTCTTCCTTAATTTTATCAAGAAGGGGTGTGTGTATGTGTTTATGTGTGTGTTTGTGTGTGTGTGTGTGTGATTTAAAGCAATGCATGAGTAGAATTTTCTTTTGGATGTCAGTGGGTTCAAAGGAATTTTTCTTTATTTGTGTGTGTAGTTTTCTCTTTCAGATTTTACTATTATTTTTTGGGTTAAAAAACCCCAACAAACTGCACACACCAACCTGAAGCAGAACGTCTATTTGAATTTCAACTCTGTGCTATATTCCTTTTAATTGTGAAGCTTTCTTAAAATTCCAATTTGGATGGCATTTGTTTCATGACTTAAAATAATTCAAGGTTCTTTTAGCTGAAAACGACAAATCAATGCCTGTTTGATGAATAGAGGTTTTACATCTGAATAATAAATAGTCTGTCCTTTGTTTTCACAAATAGCTGGGGAAAATCATGAACTCCCGTTATCTGCTGTCATTAAACTCCTCCTGGAGATATGTGGAGTCTACTTATAAACAATGACAGAAATAAGTTCATAAATGTAGATTATGTAAAGAGAAAACATTAAGTGTTAAATATACAGAGTATGAATAATTTATCTGTCCTATATGAACACAGAGATGCTCACAGGGGAAGCATGCCATGGAGTTTAACATCATAGTAATTATTAAATATAAGGCACTTCAATAAAAACCTTAACATTCATGTTTATCTCAGGTTAATTCACCAGTTACCGCATAGTCAATCTTCTTTTAGTGGCCATAATAGATTATTTATATTAAGCATAATGAGTAGCCCATGCTTTCTTATTGCTACCTTGTTGAGGTAGAGAAATATACCACAATAAAAGTAACATCATTTCTTTAATAGTAGTTATAAAATTCATGTATTTGTTGAAATGTTACAGGCTTTGTATTTTTTATCTTCTTAATTTAGGATCTGTATTAGCCTAAAAATCTCTCTCACACAAGTCCAGTCTTTATAGAATTCTATCTGATTTTTATTTGGGGAGACTAGTTTAATCCTCTTGTGGGGAGACTTTTCTCTCTGCAGAAATAGGTTCTACCTCATTAATTTTAGTAGATAACATATAACTTCACATTTAAATGTCAAGAGTCCTTCTGGTAGAGCACAAAGATAGAATTTTGGGGCTTTCTTATAAGTTTAATATGTGTTTCATGCAGAAACTGTGTGAAGTATATAAAAAATACAAACCAACCTCACAACTTAAATTCTACAACCCAGGAACAATGACTACCACAGCAGTAGAAATGTTTTTTTTTATTTAATGTTTAGTCACTATTTGGTGGTAGTTCAGAAATATGCATCCTTATACTGTATATATACCAGGTATTCCTTTTATAACAAGCTTGTCTTTTTACCATAGATACAGATATGCGTAACCGTCCTAGATAGAAAACTGTCAGACCACTATCAAGACCTCACATGTATCACCTCCATTTAGTCATACCAAATGGAGTATTGTCTTTACACTGTCTCCTCTAACCACTGGTTTGCTTTATATTTCTGTAATATTGCCACTTTCTGTTATATGAATGAAATCATCTAGCATGTAACATTTGCCCTTAGGATCAATCCAAGCTGTTAACTATGTTAATAGCTCAATACTTTTTAATGCTAAGTAGTATTCCATGGGGTAAACATAGCACGTTTTTTTTTCTTTTTGGGTCACACCTAGCGATGCTCAAGGGTTACTTCTGGCTCTGCGCTTAGGAATTACTCCTGGCAGTGCTTTAAGATCCATAGGGGATGCTGGGGATTGAACCCAGATTGGCCACGTGCAAGGCCAACACCCTCCCCGTATACTATCACTCCGGCCCCTAAACATACCACATTTTAAAAAACTGTTCACCTATTGAAGTATATCTAAGTGGTTTTCAGCTGTCTGCTGTGGAAAATGAAACTGCTTTGCATAATGTGTACAGGTGTAAGGAGTATTAAGTGTTTATATTTTGGGCATATACTTTCAAGAGGGGCTGGAGCACAGTGGCTAGGCTGTTTGCCTTGCATGTGGCCGACCCCGGGTTCGATTCCTCCATCCCTCTCGGAGAGTCCGGCAAGCTACCGAGAGAATCCTGCCCGCACGGCAGAGCCTGCCAAGCTCCCCGTGGTGTATTCTGTATGCCAAAAGCAGTAACAACATCCTTGGCCCAGATAAATCCGGAGCTGCTGAGAGTGAAATGGACCCTCTGCGCCTAAAGACTTTGATTCCAGAGACCTAATACATTTGGGCATCCAGCACAAATGCACTGGGACTCTGAGATGGGCTATTCAATTTCTGGCAGAATTTTCCCTGGACTTTATACAGAAATCCAAAACCGTGCAGCCACTGACTTAACATCTCTTAATTGTCAGCAATGTGAAATGGTTCCTTTTTAGCAGGTCTGACTTGGGGGGGGGACTCCAAATAATAACAGTGAGTTTTTTGTTGAAATATTGAAGGTAATCAAAGTAGCAGCCATTTCTCTGGACTGTGAACGAAGCAACAGCCCCACGCTGGCCAAGAAGAGGAAATATTCCTCTTTCTCAGTTGTTTCCCATTTTCGGGGAGAAACTCGGCATGGCGTCCACCATACTATGAGGCACGGGAAGGGGGATGAGGGGGAAAAAAAGGAAAAAGGGAAAAAAAAAGAGTTATGTACTTGGAGCAGTGGGGCTACATATCTCCTCATTCTCAGCAATGGAAAACTAATTATCAAATGCTTCCTTGGCAGTAGGGCTGTCTTTCTTGAGGGGAAACTCTAACAACAATAGTGAGTTTTGTGTTGAATTATGGAATGTAAATAAGGTAAAGAGAAAATGAAGTGAAATTCATCAGTTATGTAGTTGGGGGTGGGGGGGCGGGGCAGGAGGTATACTGGGGTTTTGGTGGTGGAATATGGGCACTGGTGAAGGGATGGGTGTTTGAATATTGTATAACTAAAACATAAGCCTGAGAACTTTGTAACTTTCCACATGGTGATTCAATTAAAATAAAAACAGTAACAACAAGTCTCACAATGGAGAGGTTACTGGTGCCCGCTCGAGCAAATCAATGAACAATGGGATGACAGTGTGACAGTGTGACTTTCAAGAGTGAGATGGTTGGGTCGTGTGGTAAACATAGTTTATTTTATTTTTTTTTTCTGTTTGGGGGCCTCCCAATAAATATTCATAAGACTCATGGGCACTTGGCTGTTCTTAGCCGACCAGATTGACAGCTCAGTCAAGGGCTCTAGCATGCTTCTGTACTGGGGACTGCCTGGTCTCCCCTGGCATTGCGTGGGTTCATACCAAGCAGCGATCGGCGCACCACTTGGGGCTGGGACTGGAATGGTATAGGCACATGCAAGGCCTGTGCTCTGGCCTAGTTTAGTTCAATTTTCAAAGAAACTTTAAAGAAACTGACAAATGTAAGAATTGAAGAAATTCCCAAGTCATATGGTAAAGTAGTGGCTGTACCATTTTGTGTTTGCACAGCAAGGTTTGAGAGATTCATCTGTTCCCTATCTTTATTTGCATTTGGGACTGTTGTTAATTTTAATTTTAGCTTCCTGATAAGGTTGTAGTGTTATCTCATCATGATCTTATAAATATTCATTTAAATATGATTAAGATTGTTTTCTTTCCTAATAGCATTTTTTGAGACCGACATATGTGAGGTTTATTTTTTTTTCTACACCAATGGATCCAATAATTATTATTTCTTATGGTATGATTTTTTCCTCAATAATTTTATTTTTATGTCACTGACTATTGAATTACTACTTGGCCAGAGAAGATAGCCTACACTTTGCTCCGCTTTTTTTTTTTGGGGGGGGTGTTAGTTTGAGCCACATCCAGTGGTCCACAGGTTCTGTGCTCAAGAATCACTCCTGCTCCTGCTGAGGTGAGGCATTTGCGGTGCCAGGGCTTGGGTAGACTGTGGGCAAGGCGAGCACTTCACCTTCTCTACTGCCTCTCTTGCCTCAGTCGCTTTTGTATGTAAGAGAAATCGTTTGTATTTTTGCCGTATTCACTCTCTTTTAGGTTTGGGAGGGATGGCAGGAGAGAGCGGGAAAGGGAGGGAGAGGGAGAGGGGGAGAGACACAGCAAGAGTTTTCATACTGTTTTATTTATTTATTTATTTATAATTTAGGCTAAAATATCTTTAGCCTTCTTCTCCCTCTGGGATAAACTGGCAATCTTCTGAGTTTTCTGCCCACATGGGACAGCCTTGCAAGCTTCCCATGGTGTATTCATATGCTAAATCCAGTAACAAGCTGGATCTCATTCCCCTGACCCTGAAAGAGCCCCCAGTGCAACATCGTTAGGAGGGCCGAGTCGAGATGGACTTCTAAGAGTCGAGACAGACTTCTAAGATCTCAGGGAAAGGACGAAATGAGAGGTTACTGAGCCCGCCCGAGAAATAGGTGATTAACGGGATTTCGTGATCGTGATCGTGATAATTTAGAGGGCTTTATGTTTCATAGGGACCACCCGGGAGCAGAGATCCTCTGCCTGCTTCCCCCAGTCTCTGGCCACCCAGGGCCACCCATAAGCTGCCTCCAGTAGACGCTAGATAATCTCCTTATCAGTCACTCTCCAAATCTCATGGTTCCTTCTCCCAGAAGGGAGGATAAATTGAGGCTCCCATAACCATGCCACCGGACTCCACACCAGAGGCTGTTTCCACTCGGGGCACCCCAGAGGGGGGTGGGTGAGAGCCCTTCCCGCCCCAAGGGACCCAGCCTTGGCAGCTGACCTCTACTACCCAACCACTGCCACACTCCAAAACGCTTTCCACACACTCAGGTCAAGCCTCATGCATGACTGAACATATTTCTGGACTGCTTGGCCTCGACACATTATATGACACTCCCTACCCATTTTCCATAAAATCATAGAGGGATATGTGTGTGTGTGTGTGTGTGTGTGTGTGTGTGTGTGTGTGTGTGTGTGTGTACACACACATATATGCCTCTTAGAGAACTTGGCAAGCTACTGAAAGTATCCCGCCTGCACGGCAGAGACTGGCAAGCTCCCCGTGGTGTATTTGATATGCCAAATACAGTAACAATAACAGGTCTCATTTCCCTGACCCTGAAATCATTGGGAAAGCCTCCAATCATTGGGAAAGATGAGTAAGGAGAGGCTGCTAAAATCTCAGGGCTGGGATGAATGGAGAGGTTACTGGTGCCCGCTCAAATAAATCGATAAACAACAGGATGATAGTGATACAGTGATGTTTTGGAGGAACCCACACCTGGTGATGCTCAGGGATTACTCCTTGCTCTGCACTCAGGAATTACTTCTCGCAGCTCAGTGGGCCATAAGGGATACCAGGGATCGAACTCAGGTCCGCCCTGTGCAAGGCAAGTGCCCTACGCACTGAACTATCACTCAAGCCCATTTCATACTGCTTTAAAATGACCATGAGCCTGTTTGATGTCACTGCTCAGAGACGCAGATTCCAAGGAGGTTACTCAATGTAGATCATCTAGAGGCATTTTCATGCACAGTTACGGCATCAACATAAATGTTCTCTACTGCCTTACAAAATGACTCTTGTAGTCACCCATCAGAGGGTAGCTGAGAAATGGACGCCTTTGCCCTTCAAGAGACCACAGTCCCTTGTACTTCCTTTCATTACCCATGGGGGAGGGAAGGAAGAATGCCAGGGCAGAGATGCAGGAGCAGGCGGGCTTCTGTAGGTGATTAATTCAGGTACCTAAAAAGAGTATCCTAAAGGGAGCAAAATGTTACTTTATCTGTAGAAAGACAAGGCTGAAGAAAAGCTTTCTTTAATGCATTAAGCAAGAGCAGGTCGATAAAGGTATTTGCAAAACGCCCCTAGGAAGAAACAAGTCCCCCCAAACCTGGAAGTTAATGACATGACAGTCAATTTAAAAATGAACATTAGACCCAGGGAAAATGTGATGCCCATTAAACTGTAGAGGTTGCAAAAGAGGGGCACGTAATTACAGCATAAGTCTGCCAGCCACGGCAGCCCAGGGACCCTGGGAAGACAGATTAGCCAGGGCAGCGCTCAGCTACCCACTGGACGGAGCCTGGGCCACCTCTTGCTGCTCTCACTGAACATAATCCTCCAGGGGTCTGGGGTCCTAATGTATGCATTCTCCAAGGCTAAGTTCGAGGTTTAATAACACCATAAATCCCTGGGAGACATTCTTTTTAATGGACTACTTCGTAACAGCATCTATTGATGATGAGCTGAATTTTTTTAAGGAATCAATTGTTAATTACTGACATGGACAGAAGAATGATATAGACAAAGCCCAGGTGGCAGGGTGGAAAAAAAAAACTATGAAAGAAGCCGAAGCAAACAACTAAAAGATAAAGAAGCCCTGTAGCAGAGCTGGCAAGTCAGCCGCAAATGATTTCTTAGGCCTCGAATCTAGTTCTAAAGCCAGCACGAGCCGGGGGACCCTGTCAAGCTACTTTTAGTTTCTTCATGTTAAAAAAAAGAACCTAAATGTTTAAAAGATTGGATTAAGCCAACTGAGCTGGACACATGGATGTGGGTTAATTCATTCAGAGTTTCCCAAATAATCTTGTTTTTCTTTTGGGGTCATACTGGAGCCATAGCACAGTGGGTAGGGTGTTTGCCTTGCACAAGGCCGACCCAGATTTGATTCCTCTGTCCCTCTTGGAGAGCCTGGCAAGCTACTACCGAGAGTATCTCGCTCTCTGAGCAGAGCCTGGCAAGCTACCCGTGGCGTATGCCAAAACAGTATATGCTAAATATACTGTTTTGATATGCCAAAACAGTAACAACAAGTCTCACAATGGAGATATTACTGGTGCCCGCTCAAGCAAATTGATGAACAATGGGAGGACAGTGCTACAGTGCTACAGTGTAGACAGATTCTGCTGGCAGCTTCCACACCCAACATCCTTCATCATATAAATGCACCAGATACACAGTTCCTGAAGTCCATGTCCACATATGCAGCCACAGGACATATGCAGCCATGTGAAACCTCCTCCACATTTTACAGTACTAACAAACTAGTGTGTACTGGAGCAATAGCACAGCAGGTAGAGCATTTGCCTTGCATGCAGCCAATCTGGGTTTGATTCCTCCGCCCCTCTCGGAGAGCCTGGCAAGCTACCGAGAGTATCTCGCCCATATGGCAGAGCCTGGCAAGCTGCACGTGGCATATTTGATATGCCCAAAACAGTAACAATAAATCTCACTATGGAGACGTTACTGGTGCCCACTCAAGCAAATTGATGAACAACTGGACAATAGTGCTTTCGTGCTACCTGGTGGTGCTCAGGGCATATAACTGGCTCTGGGCTCAGGGATCATTCCTGGTGGGCTTGAGGGACCATATGGGGTGCTGAGAATTGAATCCAGGTTAGCTGCATGCAAGGCAAGCACCTTACCACTGTTTCCTCTCTCCAGCCACCTGGTTAAGCTTAATTTTGGGAACATTTTAGGCTTCCAGCAAAATCGGGCAGGGGGTACTCCTAGTCACCACACATAAACAACCTCCCCTCATAGCCACATTGCAAACCAGAATGAATTATTTATTTAAAAAATATTTATTAATTTAGTCACTGTGAAATTGCAAAGTTATTTGTGATTAGGTTTTAGGCATGTTTCAACACAGATCCCTGCACTGGTGTCTCTTCACCAGTGCCACTGCCCCATTTGCCTCCCTCCCACCAGTCTGTTTCTATGAGAGGATATATGTATATGTGTAACTATTTTATATACAATACATCTGTATATAAGATGGTTGTATAAGTATCACTTGTATCTCTTGTCATCCCGTTGCTCATCAATTTGCTCGAGCGGGCACCAGTAATGTCTCCATTCTTCAAAAATTTCCCTTGAAATTTCCTCTTTGACCTATGTATAATTTAGACATGTGTTCTTTAGTTTACATTCTGATTTATCTATTCAGGATGTTTTAGCATATTAATCATAACTATTTCAAATTTATGATCTGGTCATTTCTTTATCTTTACCTAGTCTAGTTTTGATGCTTGCTCTGTTTCTTCAAACAACTTTTCCTTTTGGCATGCCTTGTAAATTTTTTTTTGAGAGTTAGATATGATATAAGCTAAATTAAGGTCTTAAGAAAATGGTAGTAAGTTGTAGTGGGAAGACCTAGTGTTCTATAGTCCTATGACTTTATTTTAGTCTTTCTATGAGCCTATAATTCTGGGTGTGTATCTCACAAGTTCTTATCTGTGTCTCCTGTAGCAGGGACTGTAGCTGGCAATCACTCTTTCCTTTTCTCCAGGTTTATAAGACTCTGATAAAGTAATTTCTCTGAGAAAAGGTCTTGTTATGAAGAGCATAATGTTTTGGTACATTTCAAGGTGGCAAGATTTTCCTCGTTTCTTAGGTATGCTGTGAGACCAGGTGGAGATCATGGAGATAAATCCATAAAATTGTGCATCCCCAAATGACAAGGTTCTTTCTGGAATCTTTTGCCTTTGATTTTTGTTTTTTTAACCTCACACTTGTCCACCATGAAACTTCAGCATCCATCGCAGTTTAGGTTATCCTGAATGCAATTCCTGTCAAGATTTCTGTGTGAGGTTTCTGACCCAGGAACCTATAACTTCTTTCTCTCTTTCTTTCTCTCTTAGTTTCCCTTTCTTTCTTTCTTTCTTTCTTTCTTTCTTTCTTTCTTTCTTTCTTTCTTTCTTTCTTTCTTTCTTTCTTTCTTTCTTTCTTTCTTTCTTTCTTTCTTTCTTTCTTTCTTTCTTTCTTTCTTTCTTTCTCTCTCTCTCTTTGTTTCTTTCTTTCTTTCTTTCTTTCTTTCTTTGTTTCTTTCTTTGTTTCTTCCTTCCTTCCTTCCTTCCTTCCTTCCTTCCTTCCTTCCTTCCTTCCTTCCTTCCTTCCTTCCTTCCTTCCTTCCTTCCTTCCTTCCTTCCTTCTTTCTTTCTTTCTTTCTTTCTTTCTTTCTTTCTTTCTTTCTTTCTTTCTTTCTTTCTTTCTTTCTTTCCTTTTTTGGGTCACACCTGGCAATGCATAAGGGTTACTCCCGGCTCATGCACTCAGGAATTACTCCTGGCTGTACTCGGGGGACCATATGGGATGCTGGGAATCAAACCCGAATCGGCCGCGTGCAAGGCAAATGCCCTACCTGCTGTGCTATCACTCCAGCCCCCAAAGCTGTAATTTCTTGCATTTGACTTTTAATCTCTTTTTTGTGGCCAGCTCTTTTCCCGATTAATAGCCTATAGTCATGTAGCATTGCATCTCCTACACTTCCATTCCTTTTTCTCAGTTTCCCCTATATTTACATCTGTTGTAGTGTGGTACATTTATTATAACTGATGAACCAACAGTGATCCATTCTCATTAACTAAATGCCTCGAGTTCATATTAGAGCTCATTGTATTATATAATCATGGGTTTTGTCAAATGCACAATGTTTTGTCTTTACCACATGGTATCCCACAGATTTAGTTTTGTTGGCTTGTTGCCCTAAAACCCTCTTATGTTACCAACCCTTCACCAATGAAACTTTTATTGTGTTCACAGTTTTGGATTTTTCAGAAAATACTGGTGAAAATTATCAGTTGGTGTCTTTTCTTGAAAAATCACCTGTTTATTCCATGTCTTTTTCTGTAACTTGATATATCACATTTTAATGATAAACTACTTCAATTACTAGTTATTAGGTCTCTGTCTGTTTTGGGTACCAGTTAGTACTAGAGACACAAGGGCAAATATAACTCTATTCTTGTATAAAGTTTCACATGAGAACCAAGGGAAATTGAGCAGTTCATGGCCAAGTGGATAGAGAGAAGTAAGCATGGAAGCTGAAGACAATAAGCAGTATTAGATAATGTTTAAAAGAAGCTAATCAGATATGGAGAGAAAGTAAAGGGGTTAGCATGCTTGTTCTGTATTTGGCCAACCCTGGCTAAATCCCAGTACTATACACAGTCCTTCAAACTCTGCCAGAAATGATCCCTGAGCACATAGCCAGGTGTAAGCTCTGAGTACTATTAATGCCTTCTGATCATTTTTTCAAATACTGGAATGGGGGTTGGGTTTTAAAAAAATGATCATTTAAAAAATAATCAGAAGGCATTAATAGTGTAGAAAAGTAGATAGATTTGAACAAAAAACAGAGCAGTTTTCTACTTTAAAATCCAGGAAAAAAAAAGAAAACATGGGAAAAAACATGGCAGTAGAGAAATTAATTCATAAGCAGAGAAAGAGAAAATAAGAAAAATAAGGAAGGAGTTATTTCTATACAATGATTCTGAATGCATATCTGGCAGAAACATCCACTATATCTCCTCATGAAATAGAAGATTCTTTTTTGAGACTGGGGACAAAGTGACTTACTTTTGCCTGAATTACCCAAGTTTAGGTGTCAATCTTCTCAGCAAGAATCATGTATCTACCATAGCATTTTTACTGGAAGGAACCTTAATGGAAATTTCGCCCAATTCATCCCTTTTACAGATGAGGAAGCTAATGGCTAAAAATTAAGTGATTTTCCCAGTTATTCTGAGAATGTAAGTGTGTGGCTGGAAAGTGGGTCTCCTGATTCAGACTCTAATGGTTCTACCTTTCCATTCTCTCCTAAGGCACAGAAAAATTGAGCAGCAAAATGGTCCAACAGCAGGCTGTAAAACAGCAGGCATGAAAAAGCTACCGTGATAAGTGGAACCATTCCTTATCCAAATAAGAAACGAGTCCAGGCAGTTTGAATACCCCATATATAAATGAGATTAAGGAGTATGGATGAAAAGGGAAGATAAGAAGAGTTAACGTTGGGGAAGAAGAAAGGAGAGGAAATAATATAAGAAAGGAGCTGTGGGGAAGAAAGAGAAATATCTTTCTGAAAAACACTTATGACATTTGATCCTTCACTTGAAAGAGATTATAGCCAAGGCTCTGGGATAAAAAAAAAAGAGAGTGCTGGAAAATTCCAGACAGCCCAAGGGTGTCTAGAAATAACATCAGTTAAAGGAAAGAAATCAAATTCCTGTTGTCTTCTGAGAAAATCTCAAGTATGAGGTCAGAATTCTGAGGTCAACATGATTTCACATATTTTCCATATTTGCTCTTTGCTTCTGCATCTACCCATGTTGCTTTTCCGTGCTGTTACTGGGCATTCCGTACATACGAGCAACCATCATGACAATGGTGGTCGAAAGGGATCAATCTGAATGGGGGATGTGTGCTGAAAGTGGGTAAAGGACCAAGCATGATGGCCTCTCAGTATCTGTATTGCAAACCATAATGTCCAAAAGTGGAGAGGGAGGGAGGGAGGGAGGGAGGGAGGGAGAGAGAGAGAGAGGAGAGAGAGAGAGAGAGAGAGAGAGAGAGAGAGAGAGAGAGAGAGAGAGAGAGAGAGAGAGAGAGAGAGAGAGAGAGGAGGGGGGAGGGAAGTAAGGAGGAAGAGAGAGGGGAGGGGGAGGGAGGTGCCTGCCATAGAGCATAGAGGCAGGGTGGGGGTGACAGGAAGAGGAATAAGGTGGATGTTGGTGGTGGGAAATGTACACTGGAGGAGGAATGGTTTTGGAACATTGTATGACTGAAACCTTATCGTGAAAACTTTGTAACTGCTTTTTACTGCTTTGTAGCTGCTTTTTATTCAATCGCAGTGATTCAATAAAAAACAAGTTAAACAAAAGACAACTTACATTTTACTGAGACAATTGCTATAAAGAGTATCTGCTTTTGCTGGACAGTTAGGATGCTGTGGGAACTGTCCCAGGAGGTGGTTTGTATCTTATGTGGAGTATCATAGTATCCTTTTACTTCTCACCTTCTTCCTCCATCCCTGTTCCCACCTCCCCACCCCCCACCCCGCATCTCCTCTGTAATTAGAATTTTTTGTCATTAATTTTTCTTTCTTTTAAATATACAATAAGGTTGTGTCATTCCTTCCAAGTTTTTTTTTTTTCCCCTAGGGACTAAAAGCCCTATTTTAATGATGATTGTTTCAAATAGGTTTACATCCTTCTCTTACTGCCTTTCATACAGAGAAGTTTTCACCTTAGAATGAGGAATGGTTCACGTGGGTGATGGTGACAGAAGTAAATTTTGCAAAAATTAAAGCTCAAGTGTGACCCAGCAATTTTCTGGGTGACTTGTGACAACATAGTTGGAACCTGGTCCCTGTAATCCCCTTGCTGGATGGTGAGGGTTGTGTTAAATTAGGAATAGGGAGAATATGAGTTAATACTTCAAGTACATCCCAGCATACAAAATTGTCTCCTTTTATCTGTGCTGGAAATATTCCCAACCTTTCAGTGGATGAGAATATTTACAAATATGAAACTCTATCTCAATTTTTTCTATATATGCATAAGAACTTAAATAATGAGACTATCTTAAGTATTTTTTCTACATATACATGCAACATTTAATTTATAAATTATATATAATAAGAGACTAATAATAGTAGAACAGCCATAAGAGTACACTATAATATATTTAGGTGATTGGGAGGTCTTTCTCAATACATTTTGTTACATATAAAATTTTGAGCTACCACTGATCCTGGATAGCTGAAATTTTAGAATAAAGTAACTGGATAAAGGGGAACTCTTATCTATGTTGTTATTAATTTCTAAATCAAAGAATAAATACTATAAATTGACTTCACACTATTTTTCAAATAAATTTTCCTTTTTTGTTTTTTTTTTTGAGAATGGAAACTCCCGTAACAACTTTGTGAAATTTAAGTATATGCTCAAACTTTTCATTTAGATATATTGAAATAATCTTTTCTTGACCTTTAACCCACATTCCAACTGTGTCTATTTGCTAGAAACCCCGAATGACCACCCTGGTTGAATATTACTGCAAAAAACTGGAAGCATAGTGGGAAGGGCAAAGAAGGAATGTGGACCCAGGACCTGTACTAAGATAATAAAACATGGCATTTAATTTTGACTTAAAGAGTTTTGGAGATCTTTAGAGAGCTGACACAGAACTGGGTTATGAAGGATGATGAAAAGGGGCATATTCAATAGAGTATTGTGTTGAGATACAGTGGTAATGATACCTAGAGTCAATGCAGTTTCCCAGTCAAGGCAATTTCTGGATGACTCCTAATAGGTGTTTCTTGAGGTTGGTGTATGATATTAAAGAGGGGGACCTCTTTGCCTTAAATTTCAGGAATCCAGAAACAAAAGAACTTTTACAGAGAAAAAGAAAATTCTTTAAAAGAACTACCTTACTACCAGTTCACAGGGATCTTAAGATGCTAGGCAAGACCCCAGAAGAAGATCTTTAATCAGGAACAAAGACTCCAATATTAGACTGAGTGAAAAAGAATACATGAATTCAAAGTCCATTTCCTTGACAATGCTCTAGCAAGGACATTTCTCTGCACAGACAATTAATTCCCAGGGTACCCAGGACATTCCATTATGGACTGCCCACATCTATTGCATTGGTGTATAAATTTCTTTCCTTTATTTTAGAGGTTCTTTTCTCTTTCTCAGCAGTTTTCTCTTGGATTTATTTTATTTTCTATAAGTAAATATTTTCTATTTTATGGGTAGGGCATTTGCCTTGCATGTGGCCGACCCAGGTTTATTCCTGCCCCCCTCTCAGAGAGCCCGGCAAGCTACTGAGAGTATCTCGCCTGCATGGCAAAACATGGCAAGCTACCCATGGCATACTCGATATGCCAAAAAACAGTAACAAGTCTCACAATGGAGATGTTACTGGTGCCCGCTTGAGCAAATCGATGAGCAACGAGATGACAGTGATACAGTGATGCTATCTGTTTTATGAAACATCTTCTTGTAATCTAGACTAAGAACCTGGAGCTCAAGTGGGGATTTGGATTGACTTTTCTTTCAGTGAGATAACCTAGTCTGAAACTGATGGCTCCCTGAAAATCCAGGTGGTAGTAGGCACCAGCACCCTAGAATTGTAGTTTAAGTGGGTTAAACTGATAGACCCACAAAATTGGTTCCTTTCCTAGGATAAAGATTTTTGACCACAGATTTTTGATCACAGATTTTTACATTAGTGTTCATATCCTATAACCTTTTACAGTGTTTAATGTCTGTAACCCTTATACTGTATCTCTTTTCTGGTCCTCAATACCTTGAAGTTTGTAGTTTGAAATTCAGATACAAAAATAGCAAGATGGGAGCTGATGGTGACTGTTCTTAAAGAGAGTTTCATAAAATATTGGGGTGAAAACTATTGGAACCCTGGTCTCCAACATCTCAGGTGTTGTCTGTTATGGTGCATGCCAATGGCCTCCTAATAATTCATTTTTGATGGTTGTTTTATAAGTGATTTCCAGTTGGTTGCTTTTGTTACTTAGCTTATTATGATCTCACCACACATTTGCCTTTCAAAAATACATTATGTGCTACCTGTGTTGCATTTTTCTTCCAATGTGACCATAATTATATCATATTTACCCCACCAACCCAACACACACACACATACACACCAACCAACTGCCAAAAATTTTACTTAGAACACAAATCTCTGGATTCTAGGTTATTATGTCCCCTGTAGAGATTCTGGTTTATCAGATCTAGGGTAGAGAAAGAGAACATGTAATCCTACTTCTAATAAGTTCTCAAATGATGCATACTGTTCCTCAGAATAATAGATCTTGATATGGATTACATTTAAATGTTGTTTGTAGGGCATAAATATCCAATGTGCTACCATATGCAGCTTAGAATAAATGAGATAATATTTATTTCCAATTAGAAGAGAGCTGATATAAGCAAAATGTGCTGGGTATATGCCCTGGTTATCCATATAACCCACTTTAGGCAATTTCCATATCTTTTAATACACATGAGCCACTCTATGCATAGTTTAGTAAAAGTTAATATCTATATCCTGGCAAAATATTTCATTGAATTTACAGAATGATTAAAAATGAAAAGTGTATTGTTAGACCCCAATGTTCATTCCAGAATCTGCCACTAATGTGACATACAAATAAATTTAGTAAATCTGGTAGAACTTAAGGCATAGTACAGAGCACAGGGCTTCCTGGAAGGCATGGCAGCCTCTACCAGTGTTTCTGCTAACTTTCAACTAGAGATTCAGTCAGAGATTCAGTCGGGACCAAAAGGGCCATGGAGAGAAGAATCTATGAGGCTCAGACCAAAGCTATCATCAACAGATCAGATATACCACTCTCTCTCTCTCTCTCTCTCTCTCTCTCTCTCTCAAAGAAGCTTTAGTTTCACTTTTTGGTTGGGGACTTTAATTGAATCAACAGAATATATTCACAGCAACACCTAGATTAGTGTTTGAATGAAAAACTAGGAACTGTAGGTCAGCTAAATTGACACATGAGATAAAAAAAGGCAGCCCCAGAGGAGAAGGGACTACTGAATAAGGTTGAGTGTCAGAAGGGTTAAGTCAATGATGCTTTTAAGGGCCAAGAATACAAATCTTCCTCGCTTCTCAGTTTGGGCTGGACTCTGTATTCAGGAATTGTCTAATAGACTTGGAGAGAAGACAAAAAACAACAACCACTCAAGTCCAACACCCTGTCATACTGCTCTCTGCAAATGCATGAAAGCGGAAGGTGAGGGAAAAACGTTGTCCTCATGAAATTAGAGCTAGCTCACCTTTCCAAAGAAACCCAGCAGCCTCTAGCAAAATAGAATTGCACTGTTGTCCCGAATGGCAATTGGCACTGGATGGAAAAATTGATCGCCCACCTAGCAGGGGAGTTAGAGAAGACAAAAAAGCTTTTATCTCCCAGGAAGTCAGTAAAGCAGCCCTGCAGGGCAGGTGAAGAGTGTAAACCCGTGCAGGAAAGCTGTCTGCCCTTTGGTCTCTGAGCCTTTGATGGGAAGTTGGACAGGTGGAGCACACATTTATTTCAGTCATTTTTTCCTCCTCCCTTCACATCAGGGAGGAGAGAACTCAGCTATTCATTAAAGATACACCCTTGATTTAAAAATCCGAGCTGGCCAGGGACTCTATCACTCTGTAGTGTCAGCACAGGCTTCGGGACCTGAGCATCATTTAATTTTCATCGGGGAGTGGCAGAAATTAATGTGATCCTTATGGGACCCAGCGTGATAATGGTATGTTGAGTCAGAGTCCACTACGAGTGCAGTATCTGAAGAACAGCAGAGAACAGGGTTCTTTGCAAATACAGCGTTCAGAGGAAAGTGACCTGGAGAGGGTGGAGATCCCAGGAAATCCTTGAACCAGAGTTTCCATGAACGAAAATAGAGCTGGGAAAGCAGAATTAGCATGATGGATAGATAAATAGAACGGGTTTCCACTACCCTTTACCTCTTCCGGAATTTAGAGAATGCAACCACTAGAGTTTGTTTCTCCCCTCCCTACCCCCCACCCCCGCTGTCCCCAATTTAAAGTTTTTTGTTTTAGGTATGGTGATTTACAATTTGTTAATGATAGGGTTATAGGAGGTACCGAGAGCATCCTGCCTGCACGGCAGAGCCTGGCAAGCTCTTCATGGCGTATTCAATATGCCAAATACAGTAACAATGATGGTCTCATTCCCCTTATCCTGAAAGAGCCTCCAATGCGACACTGCTGGGAAGAAAGAGTAAAGAGAGGCTGCTAAAATCTCAGGGCTAGGACAAATGGAGACATTACTGGTGCCCGCTCGAGCAAATCTATGATCAATGGGATGACAGTGATACAGTGATACAGGGTTTTAGGCAGACAATGTTCCAACCTCACGCCCTCCAGCAGATTGCCTCTCAGTCCACCTTTCCCATCCCCCCTCTGGCACTCTCAGTCCTAGAGATGGTTCTCAGACTCTATTTGTTATGCTCTTACTATAGATGTCGTGGGTCCCACAGAGTGACTCATGTGAAGTGAGGAGGGGAAAGACAGTCACTTTCTCCTGATCCGCCTCTGCCACCTGGAACCCAGGGCTACTGGGTTCTTGTCTCGCCTCAGAAAAGAATTTCAGACCAGTAGATACAAGGGCCAGGAGGTTGCCCCATAGCTGGAAGCCTGCTTCATGAGCGGAGGGGAGAAGGCAGATGGAATAGAGAAGGGATTACTAAGAAAATGATGGCTGGAGGAACCAGTCGGGATGGGAGATGTGTGCCGAAAATAGATAACGGACCAAACACGATGATCTCTTAGTATATATGTACTATAAAATTTGGAGGTATTGTGTGGCTGTGTGATCTGGAACAGCTTAGTGGCTTAGCAATGGGATGAACTGGAGCGATAGCACAGCGGGTAGGGCATTTGCCTTGCATGCGGCTGACCCGGGTTCGATTCCTCTGCCCCTCTCAGAGAGCCCGACAAGCTATCTAGAGTATCCCACCCATGCAGCAGAGCCTGACAAGCTACCAGTGGCATATTTGATATGCGCAAAACAGTAACAACAAGTCTCACAACGAGACATTACTGGCGCTCGCTCAAGCGAATTGATGAACAACAACAGGCCAACAGTGCTACAGTGCTGCTACAGCAGTTGGATGAGGTCCAGTTGTGGAACCGGGCCTTTTCTATGTGGAAGGATATCAGGTGTGGCTGTGGGCTGCTGTGCCTTCAGGCAGAAAGGGGAATCTGCCTGTGTCTGTTCTAAGAGGGCACCAGAGTTCTCAGCCTGGAGCAGTCTGTAGATTCAGTCAGAAGATTCAGCTGTATCATATTTTTGGAGATGTGATGCTAGGTCATTTATCTGCTGGTAAGATGATGGGTGTGGCCCCTCCCCCTCAACCCCACCTTTGTATATTCTTATAAGATGTGTGAATGGGTCTCCATTCTTTTTATTAAAATTTTTTTTTATTGAATCACCATGTGAAAAGTTACAAAGATTTCAGGCTTAAGTCTCAGCCATACAATGCTCAAACACCCATCCCTTCACCAGTGCCCATGTTCCACCACCAAGAACCCCAGTATACCTTTCACCCACCCTACCCCACCACCCCCCCGCCTATGTAGTTGATAATTTTCACTTTACTTTCTCTTTACTTTGATTACATTCAATATTTCAACATAAAACTCACTATTATTATTATTTGGAATTTCCCCCTCCAAAATCGAACCTGCTGAAAAGGCAGCATTTGATAATTTGTTTTCCCTTGCTGAGAATGAAGAGATATGAGGTCGCGCGGCCGCTATTGCTATCACGGCCACACGGTTTTGGATTACTGTATTTTAGTAACTAAGTCCAGGGAAATTTCTGCCAAAAATTGCATCATTGCAAGCTCATACCTCTGTTTAGTGGGCCTTACAATATGGCGGTTGCCACGGCCATGCCCCCCTCAGGAAAGGAAAAGCCGAGAGAGAATAACCTTTCCCCTCTTGGGGCGGCATGGGGCCGAGGCTTAGTTCACAGTCTGGAGACATTTCTGCAAGAAGCTGCTGGTGCCGAGAGTAGTTAGATGGCCTCTGGGATCATGGGTGTTCAGCAGTGGAGGGACCGCACATGTTCAGCTGCTCGGATCACATCTGGGTGGAGAGCAGCTGGTTCTCCATTCTTAAGGAGAGGGTACGTGAAAGGAAGGTAACGCTCAGGAGTTTCAGCTACTGGAATCCCTTCCTTTGGATATGCAGTTATTCTTCCCATAAGAAAGTACAAAGCTGGGGAAATTCTCTGGGATTGGCACATTGGAAACGTGTGATTTCTGCAGCCGAGGAACTGAGTGTGCAGCTTCTGGAAGCACTCCTGGAAGACAACGTGAACTTAGGAAGCAATGGCTGTGCATGTTTGAAGAAGCAGGTCCCCGGGAGCCTGACTTATCAGCCTCGCCTCAGATGAACACACATCAGAACATGACCCAAGGAGGTAGAATGAGACAGGATCTGCCACTGGTGTGTCAGAATAAGGGCTCAGTGGAAGGACGCTGGGATTACAGAAAATTGAAAAATGGGCTATCAGCTTATGAACTTTAACACGTCATTGGCTGTTCTCCAACTATTTTTATATTTCACTAAGAAATACATTTCCTACTATATTGTAACAGAGTCCGGTCACATGTCTTAACACTTGTATTTTGTGTTGTAATTTTTCTAGCCTCTCTAGGCATGAAGGAATTCATTCTTTATAATTACAGTTTTTAATCTATACTACTGAAAATAACATGAGAACACAAGAAAATTAATTTTTACATATTCCTAATGTCTTTTCCTATTTAATTTGGTTTTGAAGCCATATCAGGCAGCAAATGGGGGCTTAAGAATCACTCCGGTGCTTGGGAATCATGCAGTTTCCTGGAGAACATTGGGCCCCAGCATGGAGAGCATCTGGCCCGGCCATTTGAGCCAGCTCCCTGGCCTCATTTTCTCATCTAGAATTCTGCTGTTTGGAGCCTCGTTTCAATTCAGATTGCTCAGTGTTCTTGTTTTCCTTCCCAGTATCTACCCTTGTGCTATGAAAATGCAAGAGATACAGCATGTATTAGTACTGGGATGGACTGGAGCGATAGCACAGTGACTAGGGCATTTGCCTTTCATGCAGCCAACCCGGGTTCGATTCCTCTGTCTATCTTGGAGAGATCTGTTCCTCTCGGTAGCTTGGAGGCAAGCTACCAAGAGTATCCCACCTGCACGGCAGAGCCTGGCAAGCTACCCGTATTCGATATGCCAAAAACAGTAACAAGAAGTCTCACAATGCAGGGGCTAGAGCGATAGCATAGCAGGTAGGGTGTTTGCCTTGCATGCGGCCAACCCGGGTTCGAATCCCAGCATCCCATATGGTCCCCTGAACACTGCCAGTAGTAATTCCTGAGTGAAGAGCCAGGAGTAATCCCTGTGCATCATCGCTGGGTGTGACCCAAAAAGAAAAAAAAATAAGAAGAAGTCTCACAATGCAGACATTACTCGTGCCTGCTCAAGCAAATCAATGACAATGGGATGACAGTGCTACAGTACTGGGTTTGACCACTATCTCTGGAGCTTCTCAGCCATTTCTCTTCTTTCTTGGTTTGGAAGTGTCAGCACCACTCTGATTGTCACAAAGTGACAGTGGTGTTAAGACACCTTTGATTGTAAGAAGCACTCCAGTTTCAGAGATGCAAATGAAGAACACAACCCTAGAATGGATGAATATCATTTTATTTTTGCACACCCAAGTTTTATTCCCATTACATTTGTAATAGGAAATAGTTTAAAGTCTATTCTCCATTATTTTAAAAAGAAGTGATAACAAGTCTCATGAATATGCAAATTTCCCAAGATTATACAGTCTTGAAGGTTTTAGTAAGTTAGTTTGAACTATTTGCAATGTGACAATTTAATCTTCAGTAATAAGTACCCCATGTGGTCAGCAGGGCACATGATTGGCAATTGTGAACATTATACTGTAAATCACATAAATATGCAACTCTCTGATATTTTTTTGCCTTAATAGCACACTTTTTTGGCTTTTAAAAAGATGTGGAGGATTAGTTCAGGAATAGAAATATAGGATTCATTTATTCTAACATGCGGTTCCTCTCAGATTTATCATCTTTTGAATTAACCAAGTACTAACTGTTTAATTGACACAGAGATCAATGGAATTCTACTGAACTGGATCATCTGGGATAAGTCACTTAATTTCTCTGAGTGCTGAGTTCCTTATGCATAGAATTTACAAGTTAAATTACATCATCATTCAACACTGGCACAACATATAAGATCCATGGGGTAAAAATGAGATGACTTATCTTTGCTGGGGAAATGTAAAGTGAAAACGGTGCAGTAGGAATGATTAGTAATGACTTAACCACGGAAAATTCAAGTTTACCAACACTTATTTATGTCGAAGCAAAGAACTATTTAGGTATTCTGGATAATCCTGGCTGTTATCTTCAAGTCATGTCACCAGAGAGAAAGCTGCTTATTTAGGTCATATCTATGACATTCAAATAATTTAATTAGGGTTTTCTTAGAAAATAATGCTGATCCTACACTTCAGAGAAATATTAAGAATCTGCTACCTTCTTGTAAAGAGAATTCTTAGTTTCCTTTCTTCTTAACTATGAAGGATTGTTTTCTTTCCTCTGTTTCCACTCCAAGATCCATCTATATCTATCTACATCTATGCCTATAAATCTAATGCTCAGACAGACATATATTTATATCTATATTATGTATATTTGTATAGCTATCTGAACATCAGTTATATATATGGATTTTGAAGAGGAAACTGTAAGAAAATAAATATTTATATATAATACATTCGTTCAAACAGACCTCAAGCATGAAGCTAGCAGAGGAACCCAGGTGTGTGTAATCCTATCAACAGCCAACATCCAGAGACTTAAAAGCAAGCTCCCAGAAGAGAGCAATGCAGAGAGTCTCTTGCCCGCATGCCTGGCTGTCTTCCCCAGGGCACCTCGGAGAGGATGGGCTCCAGCTTCCCTTGCCACCCCAAGCAGAGCTCCCCAAGCAGAGCTGAAGACCACCAGAACCTAGCTACAGCCATGCTCGAGGCCCCTCTCCACACGTTTGGACAGGCCTCACACATGAAGGTACCGGAAGAGGAACCCAGGTGTGTGTAATCCCATCAATGGCCAACATCCAGAGAGAGACTTAAAAGCAAGCTCTCAGAAGTTCGCGCCGCAAAGTGGCCTTGAGATATCTTGTAGCCTATTTCTCCCTCTGGGAGAAACTGGCAATCTTCTGAGAGTTTCCTGCCCACATGGGACAGCCTTGCAAGTTTCCCATGGTGTATTCATATGCTAAAGCCAGTAACAAGCTGGATCCCATTCCCTTGACCCTGAAAGAGCCTCCAGTGCGACATCGTTGGGAGGGCCAAGTTGAGAGAGACTTCTAAAATCTCAGGAAAAGGACGAATGGAGAGGTTACTGAGCCCACTGGAGATATCAACGATTAATGAGATTTTGTGATTCGTGTGATTGATTTGTGATATAATACACTAAGTATAGGGCTAGAGTGATAGCACATTGATTAGCACATCGGCATTGGCCTTGCATGCGATCAACCCAGGTTCGATTCCTCTATCCCTCTTGGAGAGCCCGGCAAACTACTGAGAGTATCCTGCCCACATGGCGGAGCCTGACAAGCTCCCTGTGGCATATTCGATATGCCAAAAACAGTAACAATAAGTCGTTACTGGTACCCGCTCGAGCAAATTGATGAACAATGGGATGACAGTGCTATTAAATATAAATTTGCTATCTAACAAATTTATATAGCAGAGCAGGGGAAAGTAAGGAGGAAATCTCTATTTTGTTTGTTTTTGAGTCACACCCAGTGATTCTCAGGGGTTACTCATGACTTTGCACTCAGAATCACTCCTGGCTCAGGGAGCCATATGGAATCCAGGTATTGAACTCAAGATGGCTGTATGCAAGGCAAATGCTTATCCATTATACCGCCTCTCTGGTACCTCTATACTTTTCTATAGGTAGATTTCCCTTCACTTTCCCCTGACCTGTCACTGAGACAAACCTAAGAACAATTTTTTTTTTTAAAAAGTACTTAAATTGCTATGTGCTGCAGGAAAAAACATAAAAGATGTCAAAATACACATGGATGGGTGTAGACTTCACTAAATATAAATAGGGCTCATATACATGTAATATTGCTACTCTTATCCCAGACTCCAGTAATATTCTCCTACTTACATTAACATTTTTCTCTTCCAATCCTGTCTAAGTAGTTGGGATCCAACCCATGATGTTCAGAAGCTTCAAGTCCAAGTATGGTACTGCTGATACCAGGATTATGTGGCTCCTGCCTTTCTGTATTTAGTTGTATTTTTCCTTCACTAATTTTCAGGCTATTTTTCAGTTGATTTTTAGTCCAAATGGCACGTCCAAAGGTAAAGTAGTCTTTATACCATGGTGCTTGGCTTTATTTTTAATTTATATTAAAATATATATTTTAATATAAATTAATATAAGGTGCTTTTTGGGTGCACCTTACTGGTACTTAGATCTACTGCTTGGTTCATGTTATAGGTTCTTTGACACCCAAAGATGGGTTTTTGTTTGTAGTGGCATGCTGGGAAATATTAAACATCCAGCTCTTAAAAGAAGAAGAACATAAATTACAGCATTTGTTCATTATTGACTAATGAAAATGTAAGATAGGAATGTTGCATTTTATTTTGCTATGTTAATTTAAAAATTTTGTCTATATTTCCACCTGTAAAACTGATTTTCATTGGCCAATAATATTATAAAACATAGGGCTATAGTTTGATACCTTGTGTATAGTATTCACCATACTCACCACAGAAGTGCCAATACATTCCAAGATCAGAAGACTCCTTTACCACTCCTCCCCCCTCAAGATCTCCATTTTATTTTTTTGGCTTTTTGGGTCACACCCGGCGATGCACAGTGGTTACTCCTGGCCCATGCACTCAGGAATTACTCCGGCGGTGCTCAGGGGACCATATGGGATGCTGGGAATTGAACCCAGGTTGGCTGAGTGCAAGGCAAACGCCCTACCCGCTGTGCTATTGCTCCAGCCCCTCCATTTTTTTTTTAAATACTAGAAACCACCATTTTTTTTTCCCGAGCCCAGAGGTTGGTCTTGTTTGTCAGTTTATTTTAATAATTCCTATTCCATATTTGAGTGAAAGAATCCAGTAATAGTAATTATCTTTCACTTTGTTATAGTTTTATAGTTATAGTTTTAGTATAATGAGTTCAGGTTCCATCAATCTTCTTCTTCAAATAATATGGGAACAGCACAATCTTTATTCATTTAGTGCAGTATTTCTTGATTATACATATCGCAACTTTTTTATCTAGTCATTTGGTTTTGGGCATTTAAGTTGATTCCATCCTATGGCTAATGTGAGTAATGCAGCTGTAAATATGAAAGCACATCTTTTAAAATTTATATTTTAATATTTTTGAATAATTCCTAGAAGTTGTACTCAGATTACACTGCTCTTTCTTTCTTTCTTTCTTTCTTTCTTTCTTTCTTTCTTTCTTTCTTTCTTTCTTTCTTTCTTTCTTCCTTCCTTCCTTCCTTCCTTCCTTCCTTCCTTCCTTCCTTCCTTCCTTCCTTCCTTCCTTCCTTTCTTTCTTTCTTTCTTTCTTTCTTTCTTTCTTTCTTTCTTTCTTTCTTTCTTTCTTTCTTCCTTTCTTTTTTTAAGCATTCCTTATACAGGTTTTAGAAGCCGCACCAATTAACATTCCCATCAGGACTGTGTATTAATATCCTGCTGCAGGCACTTTCCTACCAAAGACCTTCTTTTATTTATTTTTTCTTTTTGGGTCACACCTGGCGATGCACAGAGGTTACTCCTAGCTCTGCACTCAGGAATTACTCCTGGCAGTGCTCAGGGGACCATATGGGATGCTAGGAATCGAACCCAGGTTGGCTACATGCAAGGCAAACGCCTTACCCACTGTGCTATCACTCCCACCCCTACCAAAGACCTTCTTATGAAGTCTGTATTCCCCACATTATTCTATCTCACTGGTATAATCCCCTTCTGTGTCTTCTTGTGTCCTTACAGTTATTTTTTAATGACAGTGTACTTCTGTTTTTAATTAATTTTTTACTGAGGTAATGTTGGTTTATAGGAATGTAAATGTTTATATAATGAGTCTTCTGCAGTACTTCAAACATTTACCAAATGTACCTATTTCTGCTTTATCTGAAAACAGGTACCTTTGAAAGTTTAATATTATTTCTGATTCACACCTTGGAGTTGCATTTCCTTCTTATAAATTAGTTCTGCTGCCAAGATGATTTCAACCATTTTTTTTTTAAAGTATGGCCTTTCCTTCACCAATGTTCCCAGTTTTCCCCTCCCCTCACCTCCTCAAGGCTGCCTCCTTAATAGGTACAACTTTTTTTATTTTATATTGCTTATTGGACTGGAGCCATAGCACATCGGGTAAGGCATTTGCCTTGCACTTGGCTGACCTGGGTTCAATTTTTCTGTCCTTCTCAGAAAGTCTGTCAAGCTACTGAGAGTATCCCGCTCTCATGGCAGAGCCTGGTAAGTTACCCCTGGCATATTTGATATGCCAAAAACAGTAACAAGTCTCACAATGGAGACGCTACTGGTGCCCACTTGAGCAAATCGATGTACAACGGGATGACAGTGCTACAGTGCTGACATATTGCTTGTTACAAAAGCAATGGCAAAAGGAATCATCAGAGAAAAATTCATTAAAAAGACATTTGTGAGTTGTTGTATTTCACAATGGTGGTACTAAAGTCATTGAGGATTTACCAAGCTGTTTGTTGCCAGTTGAGCCTTCTGGGGTTTTGTTTTCACTCATTGAGCTTACTTGGCTCCTATGCTACTTTCCTACTTAATTTGTCTCGTTCTTATCAGGCTGTCATTACTGTGAAACTTGGAGGTGTTGCACGTCCAGGAGCTGTAGAACTGGCGCTGTGGAGGTAGGACTGTTCAGTGGCTTGGTGTGTCTTTGAGAACAGCCTTGGAGCTGTGGAGTTGGAGCACTTATATGCAGAAGGAAGTCAGGGATGGCAGGACGGGGACTCTGCCTGCTTCCTTTGTGAGAAGGCTCCTGAGTTAACCAGCTCGGAGCCAATCTTGACACAATGTATTGACTGTTCTGTAGATGCAGTGTATGCTACAATTCACAAAAAGTTAAAGGAGAGGGTTTCTCTTCCAACATGCTCTGACCCACTTCCAGTTCCCGATAGTCCAACACGGGAAGGATGCCAACCAGTTAGAATCAGTTGGAATGCTCAAGACAATCTTGAAAACAGTAATGGTGATTTTAAGAATTCATTTATGATTCCACTAAATGGTTCTTGTGTGTAGTATCACAAAAAAAGTTTTGAAGCACAGTTTCTATGTGGAATTTAAGAATTACAAAAGAATCTTTTGCATTTTACCAAGATACTTCACACAACTTAATGGAGACTTACTGATTTAATTTAAAATTACTTGCTTTCCGGGAAAGCCAACGGGGCGGGACTTCCGGATCCGCCCCGTGCCGGCCGACATTTAAGCACAGAGCCATGTGGGGACGCTCCTTTCCGGCCCTGCGCGAGATTGACCCCGGAGGCAACTGAACCACTTTGGACACGAGCGGCGCCCCCAAAATGCCTCCAAACTGTGTGCCCGGAGCTTCTGGCCCAGGCGCTGCCAGCGAGTGATGCAACTACCAAAAGAATTTTCCCTGGACTTAATATAGAAATCCAAAACCGCGCGGCTGCGAGACCTAATATCTTTTGATTGTTAGCAATGTGTAAATGTTCCTTTTTGGCAGGGCTTACCGTGGGGGGAAACTCCAAACAATAGTACTGAGTTTTTTGTTGAAGGGTAAAAAATTGTAACGATAGAATTTTAGGCAGAATTTTCCCTGGACTTTATATAGAAACCCAAAACCGCACAGCCTCGGCAGCCTAATGTCATCTAATCATCAGCAATATGAAATGGTTCCTTTGTAATGGGTTGGACTTTGGGGGGACCATAATAGGGTTAAAGTTTGTAGCGACGTGTAATTTCTGGCTGTACTTTCCCTGGCCTTTATACAGAAATTCAAAGCCGCGAGGCCGCTGCCATGGCCGCGCAACCTATTGTCATTTAATCATCACCAATATGAAATTTTGGTTTCTAAGAAGAAATGGTTCCTTCTTAGCGGGTCGGACTTTGGTGGGAAATCCTAACAAGAATAGTAAGTCTTTTGCTGAAATATTGAAGGCTACCAAAGTGGTAGCCATCTCTATAGACTGAACTAAGCCATATCCCCACGCCGGCTGAAAAGAAATATCCTTCTTTCTCGGGAAGAAACGCGGCGTGGCGTTAACCATAGTATGATGTCCATTAAGCTGACACGGACCTGGTGGCGTGGGAATGGGATACAAGGGAACAAATTATTATGTACTTGGAACAGCGGGACGCTGGTGGAATCTCGAGCCGGGGCCGATACCAGCATATTACCTTTGATTCCAGAAACTGCTTGCAGACATTCTACCAGGCTGCTATCAACTAAGCCAGAGCCCCACGCCGGCTGATGACGGGAAATAACCATCTTTTTTGGTTTGTTTTCCCTTTGTCAGGCAGCGTGGTGATTACTAAACAGGCGTGATCTCGGTGGCGCGGGACGAGGGGGGAAAAAAATAGAAAAGTTATGTAACAAACAGCGGGACTTAATATCTCTACATTCTCAGCAATGGAGAGCCATCAAATGCTTCCTTGACAGTGGGACTGTCTTTTCTTTTTTGGGGGGAAACCCTAGCAACAATAGTGAGTTATGTGTTGAAACATGGACTGTAACCAAGATAAAGCGTAAACGAAGTGAAACTTATCATTTACAAGGGCGGGGACTGGGGGGGCGGGAGGGGGCGGGAGGTTTAATGGGGTGGTTGGTGATGGAATATGGGCACGGGTGAAGGGAAGGGTGTTTGAATATTGTATAACTGACATAATCCTGAGAACTATGTAACCCTCCACATGGTGATTCAATAAAATTTCAATTAAAAAAAAATTAAAAAATAAATAAATAAATAAAATAAAATTACTTGCTTTTTGACAACATTAATGGTATGAGTTTCTATTAAATATATCTTTTCAGTAATCTTAGGACTATATATCTAGCAATCTGGAATATCTGGGTAATATAGTGAAATATTTAATATATATGAGTACATGTAGTATTTATTCTTCATGTACAATATATACATTATATTATAGTGTATTATATTATTAGAAACCCTAAGTAAAGTTAAATGTAAAAATTTCATAAAATTATAAAAAGGTAAGTAAAGAAATTGAATATAAGATAAACATTTTAAAATTAGTCTGCTTTTATTTATAGTTCTACAGCTTCTTAGACTATATAGTCCATGTATATGAAATAACACAAACCTAAAATTATTAGAAATAACCTAATAATAAATAAAGACCTAGGTTTTAAAAAGTGGAGTAATTACCAAATGATTTTAGCGAATTACAGACATGCTAGTTTAATGGCTGGAAGATTAAATGTTACAAAATTGTTAACTTGTCTCAACTTAATTTGTGATTTTAATGCAATTATTCTAAGTCCTGATGTGTTTCTTTGGGGGTGATCTTTGTAAAGAGTAATAGAACTCTGCATATATTAAAAATCTCAAAGGTCCCCATGGAACTAGGACAAAGGGGAAGGGGAAATGTGCCTGGCTTAGAGACAGGCTGTGGGGTGGGAGGGAACCTGGGAACCCTGGTGGAGGGTAGTGGACACTCGTGGAGGAATTGGTGTTGCAACAGTATATGCCTGAAACACAATCATATGTATCTTTATAACTTTGTAATTTACAGTGATTCAGTTAAAAAAAACCCAGCTAGTTGTGAAGCTAAAGTTAGGTGGTGTTTGCCTGCTATTGAATGGTCACTAGATCTAGGTGTGATGAGTTAGTTCTCTGGTGATCTGTTTCAATAACTGTTGAATGAAAACCAGTGAGTTCCAGGTTAAAGGAGGTTATAATTAGTACATGTTATTGGAACAATGGGTTATCCATTAACCACACCCCCCCAAATGTTACCTTAAGTTTTTTATCTCAGACCATACTTCAAAAGTAAACACTGGAAAGATGAAATTACTTAATGTAAAAATTATATCATTTAAAATCTTTAGAGTAAAACTGTCTAATCTCTTGATAAAACCAAAATCATTAAATTTAAAGAGAGTAGGCAAAAATACATTTTCTATTATAAATGTAAAAACTTTTTCTATAAAATTCAGATTTAGGAGAAAAATACTTTGGGTATTTTTTTAAAAAATTGACTGGAAGTCATTTTTGATAATAAAAAACCCTTAAAACCAATAATAGAATTTAATGCCACAGTATGTACTGTGCAAAACCATCATCAGAAAATCATCAAAGATGGGCACCAGCTATACATGAGCATAAGGAAATGTTTTCAAACTTATAGTAATCAAGTAAGTACTTTGCAAGTTTGATGACAATAAAAATTCTTCCCAGAAAATTATGAATGTAATTTGTTATAAATAAGCATACTGATAGTAATGTAAAATGTTAGTAAAAAATGGTAACATACACCTTCAAATATTTCTTTCTTGTTAAACTCTATTTCTAGAAGTCCATCCTAAGAAACAAAGACCAGCTAGTGAGAAATTTCTCTGTTTAGAGATTTTTTTTTGGGGGGGGTCATACCTGGCGATGCACAGGAGTCAGTCCTGGCTCTGCACTCAGGAATTACCCCTGGCAGTGCTCAGGGGACCATATGGGATGCTGTGAATCGAACCTGAGTCGGCTGCGTGCAAGGAAAACGCCGCTGTGCTATCTCTACAGTCCTTAGAAATTGTTTTTTAATCTTATACAATAGTTATACAATAGTTAAAATTATATTTTATGCATTTTATACTACTGTATAAAATATAATCTTATACAATAGTTCAAATTATGAAAAAGAATTGGGAGCTAGTTATACAGTAGTTCAAATTATATTTTATATATTTTATACTATTTTATAGATAGTATAAATTAGAACTTAGATTATATTTTATACTATTTTATAAATAGTATAAATTAGAACTTCTATAATAGTTCAAATTATGAAAAAGAATTTGGAGCTATTTTAACAAGTAGTATAATGAAATGGTTAAAATCAAGTCAGGTATTAATGCTCCAAATATATATAATACATATATGTATATATACATTCCACAGTTGTTTGACGGTTGTATAAAATTTATACTGGAAAAATGATAATAAAAAAGATACCTTCATTGTGTGTTTGCGTTTGTGTGTAACGGTGTATGTGTATTTGTATACATAATAATATATAGTACATATTATAAAATTGTGTATTCACATTGAACATAATTATGTAAAACCCACGGAAGATGGAGCAAAACTCCAAATTCTGTTTAGATAAGCAAAAGCAGAAAACCAATTTACCAAAGGTTAACATTGATATTTTTACAGTTGCTGTATGGTAGTTTTTCCCTTCTTTTTAAATGTTATTTACCCTGATGAGCATACTTTTTTTTTTTTAAGAATGGACAAAACAAGAAAATTTTAAAAAGGAGTACACCCACATAAAATGGTTTCTTTGTATTAATTTACATAAGTGTGTGACTTCATTAAGCAGAAATCCATTAGTACAAAATTCACTTTCTATTATAGTTGCTACTCTGGGAAGTTATTAAGAGTTCTTCCTACTTCAGAGAGTATGTGTCTATTTCTTTATTTTTGCAGTCTAAGTTAAAAGTGGGGTATGTGCTAACGTTTTTTTTTTTCCTAAGAAAGAACATCAATTTCAATGCCAGCTCTACCTAGCACTGAAAATGTCATTGCAAAATTGTAATCCTTAACCTAAAAGCTTAAATTCTAAATTATATGGATGAATCAGTTTAGACTCATGAATAATATGAAAAGGTCTTTAAATCGTAGAAGGCCTGGACAATAAAATGAACTGCTTTGAGGTTGGCTATTTCTGTAGAAAATGAGCTCCCCCCCACTCCCTGAAATATTTGAAAGAGTGAATGTTGCAGCTGGAAATCATTCCAATAGTGTGAGAAAAAAAATAGGGCTATAAATAGGACGAAGAAACAAGTCAGCAATTAGGAAACATGGGAACAAACTGGAGACAATGGAGACTGGAAAAACATTGGCAGTGGATTCTGAGAATGTGCTGGAACAGTTCCTGTAAGCAGAGAGAAAAGAGATGCCCCCTCGTTACTCCGGGCCCTGCGACTTTTCAGACATCTGGCTTCATGATCCTGGAAAGAGGACCTAGGGCTTTTATAAATAAAAATCTCTTGCTGCCTTTTCAAGAATAATCAAAGGAGCAGTTACCAACACTGAGAATTAATATTACTACATTCAGATTCTAGTAATTCATTCTGAAAACACAAATTCTGAATAAACAGAGAAGGCATTCATTCTTGAAGAGGAGTCATATTTGTCGGATAATCTTAAAACATAAAATAAAGTCTCAGAATATCTGAAATTAGCTTATGTGCTCAATGTTTTATTATTTTTGGGGAAGGGGTGCTCTGGGGCTTATTGCATGATAAAAACCATATGGTCTTGGATATCAGGCCAGTTTCTCACTTTTATTTAGTTATGTGGGATTTTTTGGGGGTGGGGGTTGAGGCACACCTCTCTGTGCTCAAGGTTTACTCCTGGTTCTGTGCTCAGGGATCACTCTTAGAGGGACTTGGGGGACCATATAGGATGCTGAGGATGGAACCCAGGTCGGTCTCATGCAAGGCAAGCACCCTACCTTTATTGTCAGTCTTAACTTTCTCACTTAAAAAAAGAAGCCTAAGATGCTTATTATTGGGGAAATACAAATCAAGACAACAATGAGATATCATCTTACATCAGCTAAGATGGCTCATATCAAAAAAATACTGGGAACCTCTGTGGGCAGATGTGGTGGAAAAATAGCCCTCATCCACTGCTGTTAATGTTGTTTGATCTGACCCCTATGGGAAATTGTATGGAGGGTACTCAGTAAACTCAGAACTGACCTCTCATATGACCTGGGAGTTCATCCCCAGGACATTCATTCAACATTCATTCAAAAGAAAAACAGTCATTCAAAAGAATGTATGCACACCATTATTCATCGCGGCACTATGTACAATAGCTAATAATTGGAATCAACCTAAACGTCCAATGACAAGATGAGTGGATCATGAAGATGTGGTATATATACACAATGGAATACTATACAGTAGTTAAGAATGATAAAATCATGCAATTCACAGCAACATAGATGGAACTGGAAAACATCACGTTAAATGAAATAAGCCAGACGAAGGATTAACACAGGATGATATCACTCATATGTGGTAGTTAGAATAACTGGATGAGGGAATGCAATGTTTAAAGGAAGAATGACTCCAGGTTATAGGGAGGGGAAGGAAAGAAAGACTGGAGGGGAGGGGGAGAAGAGAGAGATGAGAAGAAACCAGGGCTAAGACAGGGGAGTCAGGTACAAAGTGCAGTTAAAGGAATCACTTGATGATCACTTGACATCCCATTACTCACTGATTTGCTTGAGCGGGTGCCAGTTACGTCTTCATTCGTCCCTGTTGCATGCTAGTGTAGCCCAATGGCTTCTGCTTGCTCCAGGTTAAAGGAATGATAGAGACAAATAGCCAAACCATGGGAGTCAGCACTATAATCAAGAGACCCAAATTTAACAACCAAACTTAGAAAGGTGCCCGTCTAGGGGCCAGGCTGTGGGGTGGGGTGTGAGGGGGCCATGTGGGATAGGGGAGGGAATCTGGAAACATTTGTGGGGGAAAGTTAACACTGGTAGTTGGATGGGTGCTATAATATTGTATGTCTTACTATGAACAACTTTGTAAATCACAGTATTTTAATAAAAATAAAAGTGAGTAAAAAAATCCTATGACGATACCTTTTTTCACAATGGTGTCCTTGGGACAAGATGAATGGACCTTGAAGTGATGAAGCTAAATGATGCTGACCAGGAAATGAAAGACAGTCACCTGATAGGCTTGCTTTTATATGTGAAATGTAAATAATTAAAGCAGAGATGCTAATGAAAATCAAGGAAAGTCACCCCTGACTCAGAGTGAAAAGTATGGTGGTTCCCAGAGGAAAGAGGACAAGAGGTTAGAGGCCAGAGGAGAAACATCTGTCTTGGTGCTCCGACGCCCGGAGAGCTTTGGTGGTGGGTGGTAAGATAGAAACATAATGAAGCGTGAGGCTCAGCTTTTTAAATTTCATCAGTAAGAAGTCTATGAAAAAAAAGCCTAAATGTGATTGTTCTGTATTTTCCATATTGTTAATGCTCAATTATTTACATCACTTGTCATGCTGTTGATCGTCGATTTGCTTGAGCAGGTGCCAGTAATGTCTCCATTTGTCCCTGTTTCATTCTAGTGTAGCCCAACGGTATCTGCTAGCTCCAGGAACAGGAAGAGCCTCAAACTGTTCATTCAGGGTTTTCACGAAGAAGTCTGACCATCTCGTCGGAGGGCGGCCACGGGGTCTTTTGACGTCCTGTGGAATCCAGTGAGTAACAGCTCTAGTCCAGCGGTCATCTCTGAATCGCATTACATGTCCAACCCATCTGATTTTTGATGCGTTGGCAAACGAGACAGCATCCCTGATTCTTGACCATCGATGGAGGTCGGAACTCCAGGTTCCTTCTCTCACTTGAGTAATTATTTACATGCTTTTACCAAATCAGGATTAGCAGCATTTTATGATGCTATGATCCCTCCACTTGCTATTGAAAGTCCGTATTGTTGTGTAATGTCTGTAGCGTCTTTAAAAATTGTTTTAATATGTTAGTATTCAAAATGAAAAGTTGTCTTTGGTAAACATGGAGGTCTGGCTTATTTATGATTTAGAGACTTTTGTGCTTGCCTAAGTGAGCTGGATTCTACGAAAGGTGCCAGCAGGCTGCTTGCTCAAATAAAATGGCTGCTAAGGCATCAGCACCAGGGGGTGTGTGCTACATGCTCAACACATTAGAATCTTTTCTTATTTAATCCATGTTGTACACACATCTATAGACAATGAAACACACTGAACTAAAAGCTTTGCTCTCCTGCTCTTTGGCTAAATGACCCCTTTATCACACCAGACAGTGTGAAAGTATCTATTATCCCCAAAGATTAAGACCGTTTCTTTAGTTTTTCATAGGTAAGCATCATTTATTATGAAAGATATTTTAATAAATTGGATTTTTTTCCTTTGGCATTATTGTCCAGCTTGATGCTCTCTTTAAAGGTACCATCCCATGTCAAGGCCCCAAATCTGTACCAGAGTTCCAACTTTCCAAAGCTTGTCTTTTTATTATGCTGAAATAGAGTTCAGAAAAATAAAAATGAGCATTTATACCACAGAGTTTGAACTGCTGGGAGCTTCTGTCCCACGTTTGTCCCAGTGGATGCTCCTGCTGAGGGAAGGGCCTGAGTATTATTACATTGTGACAGTTACTGAATCAAATAACTTTGCAAAAGGTGGTGGTTAAAATATGCATTGTTCAAGAAAATGAATCTGCTGAAAAACCCAGGTATGCAGGACCAGTGACTGAAAACTCCAGGTCTCAAGGAGCCGGGAACGGGCTGCCCGTCTCATCTCCCTGCCCTTCCAAGGTCCTGGTTGTCACGCCCACAAACTGCCTCTGGGTGCCATTAAAGTGCATAAAAGGCCATGATCCAGAGACTCACAAATAAATCTCAAAACAGCAGCTTGCTGCAGACATGTCTCTGGATCCCAATTATTTAAAATTTTAGAATTCCAGGAGCATACTATTTTTTTTCTCTTGTTTTTGTTTTTTATTGAATCACTGTGAGATAGACCCTTACAGACATCTCATGGTATTCATAACAAGCAATACAAAATAATAATGGTAGTGGGAAGGTGTAACGTGGTGAGATTGGTGTTGAAATATTGAATGAAATTAGTTATTGTGAATAACTTTATGAAAATCAAATAAAAAATTTAAAAAATATGCATTGTGAAATATTTTATTCCTCTTAATATTTAGCCCCAAATTTTAATATGACTTTTTAAGAGAAATAGTATAGCAGGTAGGGCCCTGGCCTGGCATGTGGCTGACCCTGGTCCATCATGGTACCTGTCAGGAGTGATCCTTGAGCTCAGAGCAGGAGCAAGCCCTAAGCACAGCTAGGTGTGGTCCCCAAACCATAAAATAATAATGATAATAATGATAATGATGATATGATAATAATAATGACAAAGAAATAGTGTAAAAAACTAAAGCAAGCCGACGGGCGTGTGCACTCATGGGCTCTCCGGGCGGATCTATCTCACCGCCCACGTTCGGTACTCTGGAACCACTGTGTATGGGCTGGATCGGGACGGCCGTTGGCCAAGGACAGGCAAAGGAAGAACAAGGACCAAGCTGATTGCTGATTAGTTACCATTTTATTCAATCTTCCATCTTTCTCATCTCCCGCACTCCCAGCTGCATCCTCTCTCTGGATCTACTGCAGCCTTCTCTTCATTTCTCTCCTCCCTACTTGTCTCTCCCACCTTGCCCTCTAGGCTACCCACTGCCAGGTAGCAAAATCAACATAAGAAAGCCCTTCCTGAGGGCTGCCAGGTTCAAAGGGCAATACTACCTAAGGGCATTCCAAAGCCCTTGCTGACTCTTAAGGTGTTTTTCTCCTTTCTTAGTCCAAACACTTATTAACATCTTAATACTAGTTATTTTTGTATGGACATAGCAAGAGATACATTGAGGCTTGCAAGGCAGCTCTCCTGGCAACATCTTGCCACAGACTCAGACTACAGCACTCAGGCCAGATTAATCATTCCTCACCCTAGCAGGGTCCAAATCTAGTTATCACTGTTTGGATCATGACATTTGTCCACGATCAAGCTCTTAACTTATAGTTAAGCATCAGGCACTCTGGCCAGGCCCATCTCGATGCCAGGGTAGCACACAACTCACAGCTTGCCCTGGGTCCATCCCTCGTCGGGACCCTGCTTTGGGGGTGCTAGGAAGTAAGGGCAGCTGAGGCTTAGGTCCAGAGAAAAGATGCCCAGAAGGAAAATATCATGTAGAGTCAAATGACTCCCAGGTTACAAAAACATAGCATTTGCTAAGTCTTCCTATGTCCATACAAAAAGGACATGGCTCTGAATAAACTATGCAAAGGACTCAAGGAGAAGAGAAAAACAATATTTACAAGTCAACAGAACACTAAGAAAGAAGATACAAATAAATTTCTCTGTGAAATTTCAGAAAAAAGGAATAGGAGCACTGTAACGGAGTAACCCAGTAAACCTAAACTACCTGAGGATATGTTATCCTACAAAATAGCACAATGCATTCTGTGTCTGAAGACTACTTCCTTTTCTATGATTTCTACATCCTTAACTTAAAAATTTTAATCCAACTATTAATTGGCCAGATTTTTGTGTCATTAAGGAATTTAGGAATATTTAATTCCTTCACTTCTTTTATGTTAAAAAATGTCAGCCTGATACTTTTAAAAGTTAACAATATCTTAGCTGGAAATAATATTTTCTTGGAGAATCTTTGTTCTTAAATTATCAATGAAATGATTCCAGTATCATCTGGCATTTATTTTTGTGGATAAATTGAAACCATTTTTTCCCCTTGTGGGTGATTTGCATTATTTGCCTGAATTTCAGTGTTATCTTTTCTTGGGCAGGGGGGTGGGGTGGGGGGTGGGGTGCTGGTGCACACTCAACAATATCCAGGATATATTTCTAGCTCTGTGCTCAAAAATCACTCCTAGCAGGATTTGGGGGAACCATATGAGGTTCCAGGGATTAAAGTCAGGTCAGCCACTGCAAGGGAAGTGCCCTACCCATTGTATACCTCTCAGCATCAGTGTTATCTTTTTTCATTCATGCTCAGTGGTCCTGCAGATGTTTCTTAGTGTTGCGGGAGTCTGCTCTGACATTTGATATATCCAGTTGTGATATTCTTGCTCTCTAAGACTTCAGTTCTCTGTGAAATTTCAGGCCTTTTTCTCTTGGACTATAACTTAGAAGGTGTTTTTCAGTTTAATTTGTTGAATTTTCTGCCAGTTCTTCTTAGAATGGATCTTTTTGGCTTCCAGAAAATTTAGTGCACTTGGCAGGTATGTGGAGGGATTGGGTGACAGCCTGAGTGCTTGGGGCTTACTCCTGGAGGTGTTTTAGGGATCATACGTAGTGTTCAGGGGATGAACCAGAGTCAGGTGCATGCACGCAAGCGAACCTCTTATACTCTTGCTCTGGTGCTAACGCATTTTTAAAATTTTGCGCTGTATTTTTTTTTGCTAGTTTGAATATATACATATACTTTGTACAGAAATGATACTGGTTTGAGTAATGATTTGCCGTAGCTAGCTATTGAAATATCCATTTTGTCTCATTATCTCCTTCTTAAAGTCTTACACTATCCAATTAATAGTTGTTATTTTATAACAATATGAAATTAACACCCAAGAACAGTAAATACAAGGGCTGGGAGGATTTCTCTATGGTGCCTACCTCAAGTGCTGGGAGAGAAGGCAGCTGGGATAGAGAAGGGATCACTAAGTCAATGATGGTTGGAGGGATCACTTGGGATGGGAGATGTGTGCTGAAAGTAGACTAAGGACCAAACATGGTGGCCTCTCAGTATCTGTATCTCAACCCCTGATGTCCAGAAGTAGAGAGAGAGTAAGAAGGAAACTGCCATAGAGGCAGGGGGAGAGGTGGGATGGGGATGGCAGGAGGGATACTGGGACATTGGCGGTGGGAAAGCTACACTGGTGGAGGGATGGATGTTTGATCATTGTATGGCTGAAACTCAATCACAAAAGCTTTGTAACTGTAGCTTACGGTGATTCTATAAAAAAAATTTAAAAATGATTGTTTTGATATCACAGTACAGTTGAGTTGGAAGGTCCCTCTGTTTATTGGCTGCTTTTCCCTTTGAGGCTTGCTGGCTTGTCTCTCGACATTCAGCTCTTTTGCTTGCTCCTTTCACTGTCACCCATTTCAGAGTTGCAATGCTGTGTCTTTTCATCTTGTTTATGCTTTGGCAGTTCCGCGCTTTTATTCTATTTGATCTCATATAGAGCTGGTGACTTCTCAATACTCTCCTGTCAGGTCTGTTTTCTGCTTCAAGCCACAGTTTGAAAGCCAACTAGTTTTTAATTTTTTTTGTTTTCAATCTACTTTTTAAAAGTAGCCTAAGGGAAAAATAAAGAAGTGGAGACATTTTATATATATATATATATATATATATATATATATATATATAAAGGCTTTCTCTTTTATAATGCGTTGGATCTGCTCTGCTCCACGATTTTATCAAACATGCATATTTACCACACCTAGCACCAAAGCATATCACATTGCCATGGGTGCTGATTTCTGAGAGCTCAGCATTATCTTCAATTCAGCCTGCAGTTCTGGAACTTTGATTTTCATCAGAATTACCCACATGGGTTGTTTTTTTCTATTGAGCTGGATTCATTCCATTACTATTCTGTTAAGGGGGGAAAAATGATCAGGAGGTACAGTCAGATTGGTCCTGATTAAGTTTGGGTGTAATGAAACATTTCAAGACTTTGTAAGCCATTCACACTTCTCTGAACTGAGGTGGGGGTAGGGTGGTCTGGAAATACGGGTGTGGTTGACAGTGAGCCATGAGATGTCCCATTCCATTCCAGATTCCTCTGTATGGCTCTTTTTGTTACTTTAAACACATATATCCTGGGTTGGAGGAGTAGTTAGGCATTAAAGCACATGTCTTGCATGAAACATTGGGTCCTTTGATCCTTAGCATTGCATAGACCTTCATCCCCTCTCAGATGAAAGATAGCTTAAAAACAAAACAAAACAAAACATACATCCCTACTTTCATTACTTTTCCTTTCATTGGTTGCTTTAGTTCTTCTTGGTCTTTGCTGGGATACTAGCAGGACTCACTTCTGTGTTGTGGTTTAAATTGGTTTCATAGAGTCAGAAGTTGTGTTAGCTTACTAACAGCAGTGCTGGGTACTAACAGATTCAGGCTGCAGAGAGAAAGACAAAGCCTACCACTGTTAAATAATATGCATATGAACACACAAATTGGTAAGTGGAAGGACCATAAATCAAAGCCATTTCTTTACATTCCAGATCAGTGCTTTTTATATGAGTACCCTAACCATTAAACTAATTTGTTTATTAATTAAACCGTGATTTGTGGCTGTATACATTTATATTTGCTTCCATAGTGCTTGACATAGTCTAAAAATTACAAGCTGAAGGGTCTTTGAGAAAGACTGCAAGCTTCTTTTGTTAGCTGATACAATCTCAAAACCCATGTATGTGTAGCTCATTTAGATTATATTCTTGTGTTCACTATTTATTAGTTTATCCCATTTATCATCCTTTGGTAATAATGTACTAAGATACAACGGGCACAAAATATAGTGAAAGTTTAATGTGTACAACTCATTGATTCAGTACAGTTTTTTTTTTGGCTTTTTGGGTCACACCCGGTGATGCATAGGGGTTACACCTGGCTCTGCACTCAGGAATTACTCCTGGTGGTGCTCTGGGGACCATATGAGATGCTGAGAATAGAACCTCGGTTGACCGAGTACAGGGTAAATGTCCTACCCGGTGTACTACCACTCCAGCCCCTATTCAGTACAGTTTTGAACAGAAAAATGATCAACACCATAATATTAGTTAATGCCTCTATCTCATCACATAATTGCCATTTCTTTTTTGTTGCGAGAAATGTAAAGATTTATGGTAGTTTCCTTTAGTTTTGGATTTTCAGATACTATTTTTGGCTTTGGCTTCAGATATTTTATGCAAATGTGTTATTTTAATGGCAGAGCCTGGCAAGCTACCCGTGGCATACTCGATATGCCAAAAAACAGTAACAGCGACCTCATACCCCTGACCCTGAAAGAGCCCCTAGTATGCCATCGGGCTACACTAGCATATGACAGGGACGAATGGAGATGTTACTGGAGCCCGCTCGAGCAAATCGATGAACAACGGGATGACAGTGATACAGTGATGTTATTTTAAGAGAAAGAGACCATATTTATATAACTTATATTTCAGTATATTATTGTAATAGCTCTATATTTTATAACCATCATTACTTTTTTCTGTGCTTAATTTATGAATTAAACTTTATAATATATATGTTGAGATAGGAAAAACATGGTATATGCAGTTTCAAAAATATATGCAGATTTCAGGCATCAGTTGGGGTTTTTGAAATGTTTTCCTTGCCAAAACGAGAAAACGACTATGTTCTTTTAGCAACATTTTAGTATATGATAAGTATTATTAACTATAATAGCTATCGTTGAGTTCCTTGATGACTATCTGTCCTATTTTACCCATTCTGCAATCCCTGGAAGTGACTACTTTTCTGTTTCTCTGAGTGATGTTTAAAGATTGCATGTATTAGTGATCTATATTGTATACTTGTATTTCTATGACTTTCTTAACATAATGCCCTCAAGGTTCATTAAAGTTGAACAATTTTAATTTCCTTCTATATAATATAGGCAATATGCATAGAATACAGAATAATATAATTCTATAAATGTCATATGTTATATTGTTATATAAGTATTTATCAAATCCTTTGTTGACTAAAGTGAGTCAGGCTGTAATGTTTATGGAGACGTGGCCATGTCTACGAGAACCTGATCTTAATTGCTTTGGAGATATACTTAAAGCTGAAATTGCTGGCAAATATGGCAGTTTCATTTAAAATTTTTCTGGGCATTCGCCTTTCACGCGGCCAACACGAGTTCGATTCCTCTGCCTCTCTCGGAGAGCCCGGCAAGCTACTGAGAGTATGGAGCCCACTCGGCAGAGCCTGGCAAGCTACCCATGCGTATTGGATATACCAAAAACAGTAACAATAAGTCTCTCAATGAGAGACGTTACTGGTGCCCGCTCGAACAAATCGATGAGCAACGGGATGACAGTGACAGTGACAGGATTATCCATACTATCTTCCATAGTGACTGTGTCAGTTTTCACTCCCACTAACAATTCTTTAGATTTTCCTTTTCTTCACAGCCATGTCATGTGTTCATTGCTTAAAACTCCCTTGTTAAGATATTGCATACACGAAAAGAGTCTCAGTGCAAAGGGCTTCTGTCATGAGTGGTACACACAGGGCAGCTTGTTTGCTGTACATGCTGAATAGACATCAGGAGATTTTTTAAGCATATATATATTTTTTCTTTTTGGGTCACACCCAGCGATGCTCAGGGGTTACTCCTGGTTCTGCACTCATAAATTACACGTGGTGGTGCTTGGAGAACTGTATGAGATGCCGGGGATTGAACCTGGGTTGACCTTGTGCAAGGCAAATGCCCTACCCACTGTTCTGTTGCTCCGGCCCAAGCTTAATTTTTTTGACAGTAGGGCAACTACCGGCAAATCATCGGTCCTGGCACCCTGAAAAAAAAATCTCATTAATTTGAGTTTTCAAATATGCATTTTGTTGTGTTGTGTTTTTAGAATGAAGCATGCTCCTATGAGAAAGCATTAAGAGACTTTGCAAAACCTCCCTTGGAAGGATTTAAATCAAAGGATCACATTTTACCTCGCTCTCCTGGTTTATGGGAAGCTGAAGACCAGGGAAATGACTTAATCATAGTGTTCAGGTCTAGGTCTAATATTTCCTTAAAAGGCAGATCTCCCAAGCTTTTAAATGGTTCCTTTCTAGTGTGGACCTATTTTGCACCCCCCATGGAACTATCTGGATTCTCTCTCAAAAGTTCCTCAAAGGAAACTGTGATATAAGTTTGAGACCGTGAAACAGCTAAAATTGTGTCCTGTGTTGATGAAACATGTCCTGCCCCATAAGGAGTGCATTGTCATGTGGTATGATTTTTCACTGGTGATGACCCATAGTGATTGCATAATGATCACTCTGAAAACTCCCTTTTCTAGTTGAAAATCCTCATTTTGTACTGGCATCCATGTTTCCCACTTTTACTTGACATTGGGGCATTTGTTTGTAAGAATACCACATGAACCAATGTCTTTATTTTTGCTCAAATGAGGAGGTTTGGTTTTCTTTCTTCTCTTGATCTTTAGTTTACTATTTCTTGATTTAATGAGCATTCTGTGCGAGTATCTGCATCTTATTTGTATACTCATTGTTTTAGTCTGCTCATTCAGTGACTCTTACGTGTGCTGTACATAACTTTTGGATAAGAGCCCTGTTAAAATAAAACATAGACTAGTTGTTAGAACTCCTCTTGCACAGAGCTGGGATAGGACTTTCTTTTCATTTATTTTAAAAGTTATTTTTGAATCACGATGAGATAGTTACAAAGCTTTAATGCTCGAGTTTCAGTTATACAGTAATTGAACACCCATCCCTCTACCAGTGCACCATTTCCATCACCAATGTTCTCAGTATCCCCCCCCCCACATTCCACCCCTCCCCCTGCCTCCATGGGAGAAAATTTCCCTATACTCTCTCTTTACTTTTGGGCATTATGGTTTGCAACATAGATATTGAGAGGCTATCACATTTGGTCCTTTATTTACTTTCAGCACACAGCTCCCATGGGAGAGTTTTTTTTTAATAAATTATTTATTTTTAATTAGTGAATCAACATGAGGGTACAGTTACAGATTTATACATTTTTGTGCTCATGTTTCCCCCATACAAAGTTCAAGAACCCATCCCTTCACCAGTGCCCATTCTCTACCACCAGTAAACCCAGCATCTCTCCCACCCTCCCCAGTCCTGTCTCCCCCCACCCCACACTGTCACTATGGCAGGGTGTTCCCTTTTGATCTCTCTCTCTGATTAGGTGTTGTGGTTTGCAATAAAGGTGTTGAGTGGCCATTGTGTTCAGTCTATATTCGGCACGCATCACCCTTCCCCCGCATGACCTCCGACCACATTTTACTTGGTGTTCCCTTCTCTGAGTTGCCCAGAATGAGAGACCAGCCTCCAAGCCATGGAGACAACCTCCTGGTACTTATTTCTACTAATCTTGGGTGTTAGTCTTATAGTCTATTATTATATGCTCCACAGATGAGTGCAATCTTTCTATGTCTGCCTCTCTCTTTCTGACTCATTTCACTTAGCATGATACTTTCCATGCTGATCCACTTATATGCAAACGTCATGACCTCATTTTTTCTAACAGCTGCGTAGTATTCCATTGTATAGATGTACCAGAGTTTCTTCAACCAGTCATCTGTTCTAGGGCACTCGGGTTTTTTCCAGATTCTGGCTATTGTAAACAGTGCTGCAGTGAACATATAAGTGCATATGTCACTTCGACTATACTTTTTGGCTTTTCTGGGATATATTCCCAGCAGTGGTATTGCTGGGTCAAATGGGAGCTCAACCTCTAATTTTTTGAGAATCATCCATATTGTTTTCCAAAAGGGCTGAACTAGTCGGCATTCCCACCAGCAGAGTAGAAGGGTCCCTTTCTCCCCACATCCTCTCCAACAGCGGTTGCTTTTGTTCTTTTGGATGTGTTCTAGTCTCTGTGGTGTGAGGTGGTATCTTGTGGTTGTTTTGATCTGCATCTCTCTGATGATTAGTGATGTAGAGCACTTTTTCATGTGCCTTTTGGCCATTCGTATCTCTTCCTTGGTAAAGTTTCTGTTCATTTCTTCGCCCCATTTTTTGATGGGGTTGGATGTTTTCTTCTTGTAGAGTTCAACCAGTGCTTTATATACCCTTGATATCAACCCCTTATCCGATGGGAGAGTTTTTAATTAACACAATTCTTAGGTGATTCTAAAAAAGGTGACCTGTTGCCAGCCACTTTAGAAGCACCTACCTGGGACCACTTAACAGTTTGACTTTGGCCACCCAGGAACTGCTTACCTAATGTAGTCACTATTCTTCCTTCATTGTAATAGCCCTGAAGGATAGAACACAGTTATAAAATAATGCGTGAAATTGCATAAAAAGAGAATGTGGAGTTTGAGATAGTTATGTTGGAGGTAATTATTTGAAGGAATGATTTTTATCAACTTGTCCTTAATTTGCTGCTTTGTTCTAGAAAATATATAAGGACGGATATTAGACTCTTCAGAGACTATTGAGCCCCCTCCTCCCCCACTTAGAATGTGTGATGGTTACTTTTATATTCCAAATTTAGGTAGGTTATGGACTCAGTTGTTTGGTCGCATACTAGTTCTCATGTTGCTGTTAAGGCATTTTTCAGATGTGACTTACATTACAAAGAAGTGGCTTTAACTGACATAAGGCAGTGGTGGAGGGTTTTTGACACTTTGGTGGCTGTGGAGGTGCAATACACAAAAGTGTCCACATTCACTATTATAAATCGTATTACTTCAGTGACATTTAAAAAGTAAGACACATTACCCTCTGGATGTGAGTGGGTCTCATCCAACTCAGTTGAAAATCTTAAGAAAAATCTTAAGAAAAAAATGCTTAATACTTCCTAAAGAAGAAATTCTGCATTAAGTCTGCAGCATAGGAATTCTGTCCAAGTTTCTAGCCTGACAGTTTGTCCTGAAGACTTTAGACCTGTCAGTATCCACACCTGTATGAGTGAAATTTCTTAAAATAAAATGCATCTCTTTGTCTCTGTCCTTCTCCAAATATTTACCGTCTGACTGTCTTTTTTTCTGACCTATCTCCGCTGTTGTTTATGTTTCTGTGGGAGAACATTGACTAAATTTAGTGGCAACCACTTTCATTGTTTTCTAACAAAGTTTTTTTTCTTCACATCTCAGAAATGCCTTGAGTTTGGAATTAGAAGGCATAGATCTAAATTCACCTTGCCTACACCAAGATCATAAGTGTGTAATCTTGGTGTAGGTGTTTCTAGTTGTAGGTTTCCTTGTTTGTTAAAAAGAGTTAATAAGATCTTCCCTGGATACTAAAAAAATTTCAAGACTTTATGACAATTCATAATTTTTAAGCTTTATGATAATTTGTGAGCCAGTTCTCTGAAAAAAACAGTATTATAATATATTCAAAAGTTAGCCATCTTTGATTTTTTTGGTCCCAATTTTGTGTGTAGAATCATTCTAGTAATTAGTAAAATGGTGTCGTAACACAGTTTCCTGAGATACAGATGGGTGCCATTAGAGATCTCACTGGGAGTCTTTATTAGAGAATTTGGTGACGAGAGTAGATGATTGTCCCAAAGAACTCCTGGCCCTGAGTACAGTCCCAGATCAGTTTATAAAGGCAAAAATCAAATCCTCACCAGAAAATAGATACAGGAGGTAAGGGGCTGCGGGGGCTGTGGTCAGCAAAATAAGCTAGTTACTGGTTAAGCTGGCTTACGTCATGGAGAGCAACTGGCCTGCAGTTACGGAGGACAATCCGGATGGAGGGGAGTAGTGGTGCTGGGAGCTGAGCAGTTTGTTTATGGGCTGGACTTGACCCCTGGGACAATAGAGAGGCGCCCCTGTCCTGCGGAACTGGAGAGGAATAGAGATGGAGCCCCTTACTCCCCGGAGTCCTGAGCTCAGTGGCAGTTTCACTTGGGGTCTTTAATCTTATGTGTGCATCTGTTTTCTTTCCACTTCTCTTACGTGATCTGCATGTCTCTTGCCGCGTCTGCACAGCACAGACACTGCTCTGTTCTCTCGCAGAATACTATTAGGCATTATTTCTGGACTTTCCATTTTGGGGGGTTTATTTTCTCCCTCTGTGAACCTTAAAATGTAGGCATATAGGAGCAAACAGGTTTTTTTTTTTTTTTGCGTTTTGGGTCAAACCTGGTGATGCACAGGGGTTACTCCTGGCTTTGCACTCAGGAATCACCCCTGGCGGTGCTCAGGGGACCCTATGGGATGCTGGGATTCGAACCCAGGTTGGCCGCATGCAAGGCAAACGCCCTACCCGCTATGCTATTGCTCCAGCTCTGGAGCAAACAGTTTTGAGGAGATATTGATCATTTGAATTTATCCAGATGGGGTCACTCCCTCCCTTTTTATTTCTTATTCTGATTGCTAATTTGAACACCGTTTTTTCCCTGTCTCATCTGCTTTTATTTATTTACTTATTTAAAATTTTAGTTTTATGAATCACTGTGAGATACCGTTACAGACTCACAAACTTTCATGATTGCATTTCAGTAATACAATGATCAAGTCCCCATCCTTCCTCCAGTGCCCACTCTCCACCACCAATGTTCCCAGTGTCCCTCCCACCACACCACCCCTCCCACCCCCTGCCTCTGTGGAAGGCACATTCCCTCTTACTCTCTCTCTTTTTGGGTGTTATAGTTTGCAGTTCAGGTACAAAGCAGCCATCACGTTTGGTCCATATGAGACCACTAAGTAAACGAGCACCATTTTCGGAGTTGTTGTTGGTTCACACTTAGCTGTGCTCCAGCCTATCCCTGGCTCTGGGCTCAGGGATCACTTTTGGTGGGGTTCTGGGAATTCTCTGCCATGCACAGGACAGACCCAAAATTGCTGGTTTTCAAAGTACGGGCTTCCCTCACCCATTATTTCTCCAGTCCTGATGGCCATTTTAATTTCTAGATTTTAAGTTTATCACAGCATTTAGAAATGCTGGGGGGGAAAAATCATTTCATAGTGTTAATGCCTACAGTTTCATGTATATAAATGCTGTTTTGAATTTCATCTGAATGATTTTAATGATTGGCTCTATCAGTAACTTCTGATTATAATAAATGAATCATTTATTTGAACACCAGAACATCAGCCTCCTTCTTTCTGGCCTCCGTAGAGTGAAGCAAATACAAAGGAGGTCCTAAAAAAGGAGGGAAATGTGCTTGCACTGTTTTATACCTCAGTCTGTCCTGGAGGGCTGTGGGTTGGGGTTTCATTTTTAAAGCATTCGAGTCACTTGAATTTATTAATCTCTGGAGATAAGTGGGAAACTAGGAAAGAACAAACATGCTGCCTAACAAAGTGGGTGAAATGATATTTGACAGAAGGAGCTACTATTTAATTCTCAGGCGTAGGTGCCCATTTCTGTTTCCTAATGGGGTCTGTCATCCTTGAGGGACCTCCATGTTACTCTTTCCCTCTGGCTCAAATTTCAGTCATCATCTGCAATTCAGGAAACTTGAGTTGATTTTCCACAATAATGGGGGCTCAGGGACTGAACTTTTCCTATTAATATATCTTTTTCAAATATTCCTGGAAGGAAGTATAATGGTCTTACTTTACTTCACCATCAGATACATTAAATCCTATGAATCTTGGTAAATTATTAAGCAATTATTGATTTCGTTGTGGTGAACATCAGGATGTATTGATTTTTACCCCAATCAATGGTTTCCAAAGGTATAATAGATCTTGTTGTTTCTTGAAACAGGCATGTTAATCTCAGTATGTATTTACACACACGTTATACAATAAATATGTTACAACTTGCAGATATTTATACTATATTCATTTTGGACATCTTTGTTAAGAACTATTTTTCCCTCCACATTTACCTGTTAATTTTTGGCTTGCTCATTCATCAATTTTTAAACATTTATTCTTCTCTTTCCATTTCTCCACCCCTCTCGAAGAGCCCGAGAAGCTACCAACAATATCTCACCTGCATGGCAGAGCCTGGAAAGCTACCCATGGCATATTTGATATGCCAAAAACAGTAACATCAAGTCTTACAATGGAGACATTACTGGTGCCTGCTAGAATTGATGAGCAAATTGATGAGCAATGAGATGATAGTGATAGAGTGATATAGTGATTCTTCCCTTTGTTGGTGATAAGGAAATAAATAATGCTTGTGAATAAATCTGTGTTTTATCAATAACTGAGTTCAGATTAGTTTTCCTGCTAGACTCATATTAATTACAAAGTAGATATTATTTTCTGTCTATATTTTTGCTCAGGTTCACTGGAAACAATGAGTCAGTTAGACTTTAACTCCCTACATGCATTATTCCAGCATCTACCAGATTTATGCTCAATCTGGAATGTAGTCTGAGAATAGTCCTCATTCCATAACAGTATTTTTCACTTATGGGATACATACAGACAAATAAAAGTCAAAACTTGCATTAAAAAATTAGTGTAAGTCACTATGATTTATAATAATGCTAATAATAATGTTTCATGGAGCGATAGCACAGCGGGTAGGGTGTTTGCCTTGCATGCGGGCAGCCAACCCGGTTCGATTCCTCCATCCCTCTTGGAGAGCCCAGCAAGCTACCGAGAGTATCCCGCCCACACTGCAGAGCCTGGCAAGCTACCCGTGGTGTATTCGATATGCCAAAAACAGTAACAAGTCTCACCATGAAGACGTTACTGCTGCCCACTCGAGCAAATCGATGAGTAGCAGTGGGATGACTAGTGATACAGTGATACAGTGAATATTAATGTTTCAGAAATATAATGTCATTATACCACACTTACCACCAGGGTACAGTACTGTATTTCACTGTCTATTTTTTATTCCCTCCCTTTTCTCCCCCTTTCACAGTACACTTAGCATACTGGGTTCTGTGTGCAGACACTCAGGTTCTATGGTCATTGATTGTTGATTATTCCCTCATTGTGTTTCTTTATAGTCTGCATATAAGTGCAATCATTTGATATTTGTCCTTCTCCCTACTCCATTCACCATGATGCTCTCCAGTTCCATCCTTTTAGCAGCAACTGCTGAGTTCAAACTTGAAATTTATTCACTTATTATTTTTAGTCCTCTAAAAATTTAGTTTCGGGCCGGAGCGATAGCACAGCAGGTAGGGCGTTTGCCTTGCACGCGGCCGACCCAGGTTCGATCCCCGGCATCCCATATGGTCCCCCAAGCACCGCCAGGAGTAATTCCTGAGTGCAAAGCCAGGAGTAACCCCTGAGCATCGCTGGGTGTGACCCAAAAAGCAAAAAAAAAAATTAGTTTCGCTTTTCAAATGAAAAAAAAAAAAAGAACAATTCACAAATGGAATAAAAGTCATTATTTGCATAGGATGACACCACCACTTATCATACACAGTGTCTAGAACATCTAGGGCAGTCAATCAAGATGTTTTATACCAAGTGAAACTCTTATATTGCTTTTTTAAAAAATACTTAAGTAAATCACGGTGAGATACATAGTTACAAGGTTGTTCATGATTGGTTTCATTCATATAATGATCCAACATCCCTCCCTTCACCAGTGTATATTTCCCACCACCAATGCCCCTGAAATTTATTTATTCTGTAACTGAGATTTACAAAGTGATCAACTCATGGTCTAAATTAATGAACACAGAAAAAAGAAAAATAGTCTTCGTATTGTTTCCCGACAGAGGAACCAGGTATGAGGGGCATGTGGTTGAGATCTACAAGCCTGCTCAGACTGGGACTGGGCCTCCTCCACCCAGATCCCCAGTTTTCCAGTAGCTTTGCAGTAATACCCCCAAACTGCCCCCAGTGCCATGTAATCTCATCAGTGGCCAAGATCCAGAGACTATAAAACAAAGCTCCTGAAAGAGAGCGATGCAATTTTTTGGAGCATGATCTCTTTATTTTACTTTATTTTTATTTTTCCCCCTGCATGTCAGAGCCTGGCAAGCTACCAGTGATGTATTTGAGATGCTAAAAACAGTAACAACAACGTGTTATTCATGTTCCTGGAGCGAGTAGACGCCATCGGGCTTTACTAGCATGTATCAGGGACAATTGAAGATGTTACTGGTGCTCACTTGAGAAAATCCATGAATAACAGGATGACCGTGATGCAGTAATATTGTCTCCCATAGCATCTTAAATTCTACCAGTTGGGAATTATTTTTAGTAGCTACCAAGAAAATCAAAATTGCTCCTCAGTAAGAAACATTTTCAATGAGCTGAGCAGAAACATTTATTCAACAGCTATGGTCTGTATAGCTCTATAGTATACTTCTGAGTGGACACTTTATTTGGTTTGCATTGTTGTCCTTATATGTGTCTCAGAATTTTATAATCTAAATGCTGTTCTTCATGTATCTGTTACTACTCTGTGATCAGTGGTGGAGATGAGCTAATACCTGTTTTATCAGAAAGACTTTTTCTTTTGTTGAAAAAGTGCACACTACCTAGGAGAGGATTGTTTATAGGGCATGTAAAGAAGGTAAGAAGAAAGAATACATTTAGCATATTTTGGGTCATTCCTGATCATGGTTAGGGGTTACTCCTGTCTCTGTACTCTTGAATTACTCTGGCTGTGCTCTGGGAACCATATAGATGATTGAATGTTTGGCCGCATGTAAGGCAATTGCTAAACCTGCTGTACTCTGGCCCCAAGGGGATACATTTAGGATATGTTAAATTTGCATTAAATTGTTGTGTATATACATATATCTTACTTTGATTTCAATGTTGGTGTTCTCAGTAATTTGTACCTTGAAATTCTGATTTAACAGAGAATAACATGATAGTTGGTGAAGTCTTTGGTTGATTTTTTTAAAAAAAAATTATTTTATTGAATCACCATGAAAAAAGTTACAAAGCCTTCAGGTTTAAGTCTCAGTCATATAATGATCAAACCCCCATCCCTTCACCAGTGCACATGTTCCACCACCAAGAACTCCAATATAACCCCCCTCCCACACCGACCCCCACACCTGAGTGGCTAATGATCTTCACTTTATTCTCTCTATACTTTGAATACTTTCAATGTTTCAACAGAGAACTCACTATTATTATTTGGAATTTTCCTCCAACAATCAAACTTGCTGAAAAGGCATCATTTGATAATTTGTTTTCCATTGCTGAGAATGAAGATTATATGAGCTCGTGCAGCTGCTGTTGTGGCCGCGCAGTTTTGGATTTCTGATATTTTAGCCCAGTTCACAGTCTAGATGCATTTCTATAAGAAGCCTCTGGGTGCCAAAATGGATCAGTAGACCTCCCGGATCATAGTCTTTAAGGAGCAGAGGGGCCGTTTTGTGCATGAGCGGCTGCTCCTGATCTCATCTGGGCAGAGAGCATGCCAGTAACAGCCACCCCCTTGGCAGATGTTTAAGCTATAAAAGTGTAGGTCTCACACGTCAGATTTAGTGAGAGGCCTCACTGAAAAGAGGCCTCAACAAGGCCTCAATGAGACTCTACCCTTTCTGACCTGTGAGAATACAGAAATAAGTTTGGGATGGAGAGATGCCGTCCTTATCCAACCATGTTACTCAGTAACATCTCCAAGTTTCAGCCTTCAGAACTGTAGCACTGTTGTCCATTGATTTGCTCTAGTGGGCACCAGTAACATCTCCATTGAAGACTTGTTGTTACTGTTTTTGGCATATGGAATACACCACAGATAGCTTGCCAGGATCTGCTGTGCGGGTGGGATACTCTCAGTAGCTTGTCTGACTCTCCGAGAGGGGCGGAGAAATCGAACCCGGTTCGACCGCATGCTAGGCAAAAATGCCCTACCTGCTGTGCTATCACTCCAATCCAGCCTTGACAATTATGAGAAACAAATTTCTGTTGCTTTTTTTTTTACAATATTATAAAACTTTAATCAGTTTACATATAAGTTCAGGTTTATTCCTAACTAACATTCCAAATATCAAATTAATCCTATGAAATAAAAACCACCATACAGCCAGGTTTTCATGTCATAATTCAGTTGCCACCTGCTTCCCAGGCACCAGTATTAACATCCCTTTATTTTGTTTTCAAGAGTATCACCATATAAGTAATGATCACTTGGTCATCTTTCATAAGAAAAATCATGGTGACAAGGTATCAGAAATAAGTATACTTCAAAATAAAATAAATATAATCAAACATGCTAGCATTTGAGAAATCTTACAACAAACAGTCTAACTTAGTTTAACTTGGTGTTTATAAAATCATTTAATTGTGAAACTATATTTTTTCCACAAGATTGGTCACTTTTCCACTAACTTCTACTAAGGTGTCATATATAGGGACAGCAATGACAAGGCATTACTGACACTGAAATCAAGTTTTCCATATATTCAACAAAGGTCGAGCACAGCCTTCTAGCATTACATTGAATTTGGAGTCCTTAGGTGACTGACCAAGATACACATCTACATACACAATTGCTCATTTCTTTTTATTTTTTGGTTGAGAATAATTTTTTTAAATAATTTATTTATTTTTAATTAAAGAATCACCGTGAGGGTACAGTTACAGATTTATACACTTTTGTGCTTATACTTCCCTCATACAAAGTTTGGGAACCCATTCCTTCACCAGTGCCCATTCTCCACCACCCGTAAACCCAGCGTCCCTCCCACCCTCCCCAATCCCATCTCCCCCCCAACCCACCCTGCCCAAGGAAATCAAGGAAGAAATCAAAAGATACTTAGAAACAAATGAGAATGAAGACACGAGCTACCAAAACCTATGGGACGCAGCTAAAGCCGTGTTAAGGGGAAAATTTCTGTTGCTTTTAAGTTGCATAATCCGTGATCCGTGATATTTTGTTTTAACACTATCAAATTACATCCTTACGTGTAAACAATTCACTTCTCATTTAACTTGTCTATAGGTTCTTGGAAACTGACTCGGAGCTCAACTACCTAGAACAAAAGTGGGTCCTTGAATGTGATTTTGAATGTCTGGGATATTTTTTTCCTTGACAATTTATAATGATACCGCGACGAATAAAATGATGTTATTTGAGGAACTGCTATAGATAGCTGAAATGGAGTAGAAATCAATAATTCTCTATGAGGCAACTTGATAGACTGAAGTTCCAAAGTTTCAAACCCTCTATAGAGACTTTAAATAACAATGGAGCTACTGATGCTAGAGAAGAATGAGATCAACGAAAAAGAAGATACTGCAAACAAGATCTCTCCCCAAATCAATTTTTCTAATTAAAGCAATTGCCCTATTTACCAATGTATTGGAGTGTTCCATAATAACTGCAGGGAAGGAAGATTTCCAGATAGAATATATCTTGTGTGAGAGAAGACAGTATGTCTGTGTTTTTTTTTCTTTTCATGAATAATGACCTCCAAATGCTTTGCACCATACCCTAGGCTAGTGTGAAGAAAACATTTCCATTTTTTTCTGGACAAATACTAAAAACTAAGAGCTTAAAAACGAAATTTCATGTTCAATTTTTTATTGCAATACTATGAATCAATGGGATTCTTTATAAAATACAACAAATGTAGTTTGCAAACACTGCATAGAAGCGAAAGAAAAGTCACTCTAAAATTATATATACATGGATTTTCAGGAAGCTTTTATAGTCAAGGCAACCTTTATACTTAATACTTCTAATAGAAAGAGGAATTGCACGTAAGGCACTGCAGGCAAAAAGCAAACTATTATTTGTGTGCAATACAGGAATAGATGGCGAAATTGCAGGTGGCTTCCTTTTCCTAGCTATGTAAAAATCTGAATTATAAAACAAAATGGCACAAAGCCATTTATTCCCCTGAATGCCTACAGGGATCAAGAGATGTCATATCAAAAATGGTTTTTTTTTCTGGCTCTCCTACAGGACCCAGGATGCTCATTTTCTTCATGGCAATAGACCTAGTTTGACTTGGATCTGGAATGTCTCTGGTGTTCTGAAGGCAACTCTTGCCTTTCATGTGCTCTTATTCATTATTTATGACACGGATCATGGAGCAGACTTCTTCCTAGCCGAATTGCTCCTGGAAATGCTTCTACTCACTCTTGCCAAATTGTGAGGCCAGGGAAGTCTGATTCCTCAATTTCTTTTGAGTAGAAACAGGATTTCCACATGACACAGCAATTCTCCTTTTTTGCTATCTACCCCTAAAACACTCAAACCATGAATGAAAAAGTATATATGCACACCTATGTTAGTTGCAGTGCTAATGGTGCCTGGGCATCAATCTGGGTCAGACACACGCAAGTTTTTAGTATTTAATATTTTTCAACCAAAAACAAAAAAGCTGTTATTTCCTCTGCTGAGATCTCTAGCCTGAGACCTGATTTGCATACTCAAAGCATCAAATGTGATTGTTTTATTCCACACCTCAACAATCCCCTCTCCACTGCTAGTGCCATGATGTTCTTGTCCATTATGATAATATTATATGCTATGTTAGCATATGTTTATCATGCGTACTCATTACAGGTAACGTTTTGGAGCCAAGTGATAGAGCACATGCCTAGCACATGCAAGACCCTGAATTCTATCCCTGACACTCCTGACTACCTGCTCAATGTGGTCCCAAGTGACCTCTAAGTGACTGCCTGGTTGTAGCCTCTGTAAAAGCACTGTAGCACTGTCATACCATTGCTCGAGCGGGCACCAGTAATGTCTCTATTGTCAGACTTGTTATTACTGTTTTTGGCGTATCGAAAACGCTACGGGTAGCTTGCCAGGCTCTGCTGTGCGGGTGAGATACTCTCGGTAGCTTGCTGGGCTCTCTGAGAGGGATGGAGGAATCAAACCTGGGTCGGCTGCATGCAAGGCAAATGCCCTATCCACTGTGCTATCGCTCCAGCTCCCAGCCTCTGTTAAAAAAAAGTGAAATTTTGAAGTGAGTCATGTAAGTATAAAGCAGCATGCATTTTTATAATGAAAGACAGTCATCCTTTAGATTTAATTATACAACAAAAAGTTGTTCATCATAAATGAGAATTTTAGGGGTAGCAGCAGATGGGATGATGCTGTGATCAGAGGGACCTTTAAATAGTGAGACTCAATGAATCTATCGTCAGCAGACGCTTTGGCCCTTACACCCTCCTTTCAGAGCTCTACACACGAGCCCACTAAACTTCCATCTCTTCTCTTTCCTTCTTAAATTATGTGGAGGACTGGCACTTTATTCAAAAGAAAGTATAGCATAGAACAGTATAGATAGCATATAATGCTGGAGAGAACACTAAATTAGGTGAACAAAGACTTAAGCTCTACTGTGTGTTCAGTATTAGTTGTCGCTTGAACAAATCGTACTGAATGCCCAAACTGTACTGTTCTTCACTGTAAAATGATAGTGATGAGAAGGATGATATAAATGAACACTTGAAGCCCTTCTCTATCCACTAGGTAGTGTTTAGAGAGCTTAACAGGCATGAAATCACTCCATCTTCACCCAGTCTCATGAAGATGATATTATTTTCTCATTTGCAGATAAGGGATCTGTGGCATGCAAAGTGTAAATATATTTTGAAAAGTTATGCAATGAAGAAAACATGATAGTCATGCAGCCTGATCTCAAGGCTCTCACTCTTGGAATAGAATAAAGTTTCTCCAAAGTCTAGGGTTTTATTTAAAAGAAAGCTCAGGGCTGAAACCATAGTACAGTGGGTAGGACGTTTTGTCTTGTATGTGGCCAACCCAAGTTTGATCCCCGGCATCCCATAGGGTCCCCTGAGCACTGCCAGCAGTAATTCCTGAGTGTAGAGCCAGGAGTAACCCATGAACATTGCTGGGTGTGACCCAAAAAGCAGAAAAAATGAAAAAAGAAAGCTCAAAGCTATGATTATGCAAAAACATTGTAACTCAATGACCTTGATACTTTATAAGAACCATAACTGTGCCTATGTTATGTTTCAAAAATACATAAATCAATTTATGATTTAAAACCTGGCAGTGCTCAGGGCTTAGTCCCGGCTTTTTGCTGAGGGGTCACTCCTGGCTGCTCTCCAGAGGACTTATGTGATGCTGGAAATTGAAAACTGGGGTTGACCACATGCAAGTCAAATGGCTTACCCTCTGTGCTACCTTTCCAGGTCCTAAAATATCTCTCTATCCATATATTCATCTAAGTCCTCTGTTTTTCTACTTAATATGTGTTTCAAATATAATTTGAAGCTTGGCATCAGCTTTGCTCAAGCTGCTTGCAAAATTTTAGTAAGTGATGATGCCTAATAGAAATGAATAATTATAATATAATTATAATAATTATAATCTGTTGCTAACATTGAGAAGTTTTCATTTTTGGAATTTTGAAGATAACAGCAGATGTAGAGATATGCTGAACCCAGGGACCTTTAATATAGAAAGTGTAATCTCTCTCTATAAAGGTATTCTATAGAGATTCAAAGGATGATTTTCATCAGTGACTTTTTATCTTTCATTTTCTACTGATATCACAAAATAACTTTTATTTCAGTAGAGAGAGAATGATGACAAAAAGAATGGTAGGACAATCAGCTCCTTTAAAGTTCTAATAGTATGTAGTAACATCACAAAAGTTTGAAATTGTTTTCTCAGAGAAGTACTATGTGCTATATATATTTTGGTATTGTTCATTCTTTTCTCTGTTATTACATATTTTGAACTTTCTTCTGTTATCTCTGTTTGGGCTTTGCCATTGGGTGATCTTGTAATAAATTGTGTATGATATCCCATTACCAGTTTTAGTGTTCCAATAATCTCTGCCTCTTCTTATCAGAGCTGAAAGTTTTTTTTAACACAGTGAATAAAAATGAGTTATTGAAATGTTTCCTCTTGTTCACAAATGGAAAATCTAGATTCTTACAAGGGAAGGTCTCAGTGATATCTTGCTTTGTTTACTGAAGGTTTCATCTTTTAACTCTTAGAGTATATATGGGGTAAAATTATTCTGTGAAACTAATTTTTCCATTATTGGTTTTAGGGGCATCTTTTAGAGTCCCTTGAAAGTAAGTGGATTTGAAAATGCCTCTATGTCCTTTTAACAAATTGCCAATTTAATTACAACCAGAAGTTGGTGGTTGAAAGATTAAGATAATGTATGAAACTTTTGTTATGATCTACTGGTCAGATGGTTTATATAGAAATAAAAATTAAATTTTGAATGTAAATAAGTCTTTGTTAATTTGTCCAGAGATAGAGGAAAAGAACGATTTTTTTCCCTCAAAAATCTGAAAATTGAGGCTCTGGCTATAAGGAATTTCCACAATTATGATAATTTATTTCAAGACACTAGCCAATGACTTCTCTTATAGTTTCTCTTATTACTGTTGTTAATCTCTTGAAATGACATCAAAGAGGAAAAGAAACATTTTAACTTATGCCGTTGAAATATAATCAATGGCTGGGAGCTTCAAATAGTTTTATTTGAAGATACTTTATTTGAGATACTTTCCTGGGACTAGGGAGTAACAGCAAGAAGACAAGTTTAATGCCAAGATAAAACATACTTATTTCCAAACAGGAAAGAGGGCCAATTCTTGTGGCCAGCTGTATTTAGAACAGTGGTGCTGGATAATAGGAGGGCTGCTAGCTCCATTTGATTACTTCAACTTAAATTGATTAAAATCAATTATAAATGAGTCCTTCCCTCATACTAGCTACAGTTCAAGTGGTTATCAGTTGCCTTTAACAGCTACATATGTCTTAACACACACCATATTGACTAGTGTAGGCACAGAGCATTTTGTTGTTGAAAACGAGAGTGATGCTTTGAGACATGAATGACAAATAACCAGAGTTCTCACTTAGAACATGAACAATCTCTGATTAAACAGTAAGGGGACTTTGGTTCATTGGGTTTGACAAGGACAGAAAAATGCCCTTTCTTCACCCCTGGAAAAGGAGTCCTATTCTATTAGAAGTCAACAAGCATCTAGATTTGGAGAAACCCCAATGTCTCATCTTCCTCATAAAGGCCAACTCACAAAATTTAGAGCAGAACTGAAAATTAACAGCTCTTACTTCTCCTGCCTTCTACAAAACTGCTAACCCTCAACAGAACTGTTGTGTTCCATTTATTGTGAGAGTAAAGAAATGGAGTCAAACAGTTAGTTCTGGGTCTGGAGTGATATCTCAGTGGAGAGGGCATTAGCCTTGCATGCAGCCAACCTGGGTTCGATGCCCGGCATCCCATATGGCCCCCTGAGCACCGCCAGGAGTCATTCCTGAGTGCAGAGCCAGGAGTAACCTCTGACCATCACCAGGTGTGACCCAAAAATCCAAAAAAAAAAAAACCACACAAAAAACCCAACCAGTTCTTTTGTGGGTTAATAGTTTAGTTTGATCTGCAATAGAACCAGAAACATACAGCTAAACTGACAATCCTAACTTCTTTATTTTCAGGCTAAAATCTATCCCTTAGTCTGCATAACCACCAGTTTCATAAAAGAGTAGGTAAGGGATAGGAACCCAATTGCAGGTATAAAAATATAGTACTATGCCTGGAAAGATAGTACAGCAGATAGAATGCTTGCCTTGTACACAACTGACCCAGGTTCTGCCACCAGCATTCCATATGGTGCCCTGAGCACCACCATGAGTAATTCTCAAGTAGAGAATAACCCCTGAACAGATCCTCTGATGTGGCCCCAAAACAAACAACAAAAAAGTTGTGCTTTCTAGGAAAAGACCGAATCCTACCTACCACTTGCTTAATTCTTTTACCCTTCCCCCCCTCCAATCCTTACAAAAGGGTTTAAAACCAGCTCCCTCTGTCCAGTTCCACAGAGTGGACTATCCTCTCCTTTTAAATAAACTTCTTGTTCAGAGATGTTGGGAATACGCCAAACTTCCTTTGCATTTTGCTCCCAATTCTTCCTTGCCCGGAGCAGATTGAGGTTCAACAATTAAAATTTGTCTGGAGGCACAAGAAAGAACTCATCAAGTTCAGGAGGACTGTCTTTGCCTACTTAATTATTGGCCCCAATCTGGAAGCAAGTGGCCTTCTGCCTGTGCAGATTTTTAACGGGCAATTACTTTATAATAAGGTCAACCACTTGCCCGCTGAACCAAAGCAAGATGCTTTTGATGTCGCCATGCTTTTTCCGATGTGGCTTGGGTTGATGACAATCTTCTATTGTGTGGTTGCTATTACCCAGGTCTTGTCTTTTTTTTATTTTTTTAAGAAACAAAGCTTCCAAGGACAATGTCCTATGCTTTTCCTGTGTGCTTTGACCTAGAGGACTTAGACCTGAGTCCTAAAGGACTCCGTCTAGAATCCACCTTAGTTAGAAAGCTGGGATCCCGTTCTCTCATTGGTTATAAGTGCTGGGGCTTCTCTTCAGCGAAGTTCAGCTTCTTTTGCCTAAACTTCTCTCACTTTCATCACGATGATTTAATGTTTAAAGAGTTGCCTCCTCCTTTGAGCCCCTGTATTCTATTTTAATATGCTACCACTTAGTCTCGACTTTCTCATTTCTAGGTTTTATGGAGATTAGTGTGCTGCGACACAGCCCTTACTAGAAATTTTAATATTGTATGTCTCCGGCATCCCTACTTGGAAGAGTCATTTATAAAACCCTCTGTCTCCCTCTGGCTAACTGTCTTGTTCAGAAAAGAAATTTCCCCGAGGACTTGCCCAGGCCTGTCCCTGCAGTATAAAGTGGTTTTATACATAAAAAAAGAACTTAGAAGAGATGCAGGACTTTGTTGCAACTATACATTCAGGTATTTGGATAAAATAAAGGCAAGCGGTAGGTTTAAACTATAGAAAGATATGCAGTGGATTTCTGGAATTACTTGCCTGTGAGATCTTTGCTCTGGAAGTCATGAATCAGCAAAATTAAATGCTGTTGAGTATCACTTACCAGGTCACTTGCAGTCACCTTCTAAACAATCCCTTTGTCTTTAACATTAGCCCCAGTTTCCCCCAAAAGTACAATCACACGTTAATCCTTGGAACCTGGCAATATGTACTTAACTTAGAAAAAAAAGAAGGGGTGTCTGAGTCAGAAAGAGAGGGACAGACATAGAAGGACTGCACTCATTTGTGGAGTATGGAATAACATCACATGAGGCTGACACCCAAGGACTTGTAGATACAAGGGCCAGGAGGAATGCCTCATAACAGGAAGCCTGCTTCATGAGTGGAGGGGAGAAGGCAGATGGAATACAGAAGGGATTACTAGAAAATGATGGCTGGAGGAACCAGTTGGGACAGGAGATACATGCCGAAAGTAGATAATGGACCAAACATAATGACCTCTCAGTGTCTGTGTTGCAAGCCATAATGCCCCAAAGTAGAGAGAAAGTATGGGGAATATTGTCTGCCATGAAGGCAGGGGGAAGGTGGGAAATGGGGGCTATATCGGGATATTGGTGGTGGGGAATGTGAACTGGTTGAGGGACGGGTGTTTGATCATTGTGTGATTATAACCCAAACATGGAAGCTTGTAACTACCTCACAGTGATTCAATATTTTTTTTTTAAAAAAAAGAGGGGATGTCCTTGCAGGTTTGATCCACCAACATGTGTCTTCATATGAGAACAGAAGAGGGGTCGATAGAATGACACAGTAGAGAAAACCAGAAGGAGATGAAGACAGAGACTGGAGTGCTGCAGCCATAGCCAAAGATGAATGAACTAAGTAACCCAGCTTGGGAAAGTGCCAGAATATGAAAGAGACAAAGAAGGATTCTCTTTGAGACAGAGCAGCCTGTCTCTCTGACTTTTGGTTTCAGGCTTCTGGCTTAGATATTTGACTTCTATCCTATAAGACAATTAAGTTTTATCCATGGGTTTAAGCCAGCGCATCTCTACTTGCTCCGAACTAGCCTGCGCACTGCTTTTGGGATGCTCTACTTTATTTTATTTATTTATTTTTTGAGTTTTTTTCTTAATTATTTTCCTTATTTCATTTTTAAAATTTATTTTATTTTTAATAGTGAATCACCGTGAGGGTACAGTTACAGATTTACACATTTTCGTGCTTGTGTTTCCCTCATACAATGTTCGAGAACCCATCCCTTCACCAGTGCCCATTCTTCACCACCAATAAACCCAGTATCCCTCCCATCCCCCAATCTTATCTTCCCCCACCTCACCCTGCCTCTGTGGCAGGGTATTCCCTTTTGTTCTCTCTGTCCAATTGGGTGTTGTGGTTTGCAATAGGGGTGTCGAGTGGCCACTGTGTTCAGTCTCTAGTCTAATTTCAGCAAGCATCTCCCTTCCCGAGCGTGGTCTCCAACCACATTTTACTTGGTATTCCCTTCTCTATCTGAGCTGCCTTTTCCCCAGAATGTGAGACCAGTTTCCGAGCCATGGAGACAACCTCCTGGTACTTATTTCCACCACTCTTGGGTGCTAGTCTCCTACTCTGTTATTTTATATTCCACAGATGAGTGCAATCTTTCTATGTCTGTCTCTCTCTTTCTGACTCATTTCACTTAGCATAAAACTTTGCATTTTGATCCACAAATATGCAAAGTTCATGACTTCATTTTTTCTAACAGCTGCATACTATTCCATTGTATAGATGTACCAAAGTTTCTTTAACCAGTCATCTGTTCTAGGGCACTTGGGTTTTTTCCAGATTCTGGCTATTGCAAACAGTGCTGCAATGAACATATAAGTGCAGATGTCATTTCAACTATACTTTTTTGCTTCTCCGGGATATATTCTAAGCAGTGGTATTGTTGGGCCAAATGGGAGCTCAATTTCTAATTTTTTGAGATATGCAATCAATGAGACAGAGTAAAGGGACATGAAAAAAGCAATCCTATTCACAATCGAGCCCCAGAAAATCAAGTACCTCGGAATTAGCTTAACCAAGGAAGTAAAGGACCTCTACAAAGAAGACTAAAACGCTACTCCATGAAATAAAAGAGGACATGAGGAAATGGAAACATATCCCCTGCTCATGGATCGGGAGAATCAACATTGTCAAAATGGCAATACTCCCCAAAGCATTATACAGATTCAATGCAATCCCTATAAAGATAACCATGACATTCTTCAAAGAAATGGATCAAGCAATCCTAAAATTCATACGGAACAACAAATGCCCATGGATAGCTAAACAATTCTTGGGAAAAAGATGATGGGAGGCATCACCCTCCCCAACCTTAAACTTTACTGCAAAGTGGTAACAATTAAAACAGCATGGTACTAGAACAAAGGCAGAGCTGCAGACCAATGGAACAGGGTGGAATATTGCTACACACAACCCCAAATGTATGATCATCTAATCTTTGATCAGGGGGCAAGAAATGTGAAGTGGAGCAAGGAAAGCTTCTTTAACAAATGATGCTGGCACAACTGGACAACCACATGCAAAAGAATGGGCTTAGACCTCGACCTGACACCATGCACAAAAGTCAGATCACAATGGATTAGAGACCTCACCATCAGACCACAAACCATAGGTACATTGAAGACAAGGTCGGAAAAACCCTCCACTATATTGAAGCTAAAGGTATCTTCAAAGATGAGATGCAACTGACCAACCAAGTGGAAACAGAGATGAACAAATGGGACTACATTAAACTAAAAAGCTTCTGCACCGCAAAAGATACAGTGACCAGAATACAAAGACAATCTACAGAATGGGAAAGGATATTCACCCAATACCCATGAGATAAGGGGTTGATATCAAGGGTATATAAGGCACTGGTTGAACTCTACAAGAAGAAAACATCCAACCCCATCAGAAAATGGGGCAAAGAAACTTTCCCAAGGAAGAGATATGAATGGCCAAAAGGCACATGAAAAAGTGCTCTGCATCACTAATCATCAAAGAGATGCAGATCAAAACAACCATGAGATACCACCTCACACCACAGAGACTAGCACACATCCAAAAGAACAAAAGCAACCACTGTTGGAGAGGATGTGGGGAGAAAGGGACCCTTCTACACTGCTGGTGGGAATGCCGACTGGTTCAGCCCCTTGGATGCTCTACTTCAGACATCAATCTTCAGGTAAAAGTGTGTGATTCTTAGGACTGTTAAGAACACTGATGTGTGGTCTCTGCCTGCCTTTCGGTGCCTCTTGGTGCCATTGCAATCAGTAAGCCCAGAGCTTTGGGTCCCGTCCCTGGATGCTGTGAGAGTGTCACCCAACTGTGTCTTTGAACATGCTTTTCGCTGCGTGGAATACCCAACAAGGGCTTGACCAGTTGCTCTAACTCTTGTTCGTCTTTCCATGTCCTGCTCAGAATTCCTGTTTCCATGAAGTCATGCCAGTCTGTCACTCTGTCCTTCCCCCTTGTCACTACAATCTCTTGTCTGTATCTCCATACAACACAGTCCTTTGTTACATGGCGCCCATTCAATAATTTAAAAAAGTAAACTGTTTTTTCATAACCTCAAGTGTATATATATATATACATGATATATATATATACACACATGTATTTGATATGCCAGAAACAGTAACAACAAGTCTCACAATGGAGATGTTACTGGTGCCCGCTTGAGCAAATCAATGAACAACAGGATGACAGTGATACAGTGATACAGTGAAACTGTTTTTAATAAATTCCTTGTGTATAGATTTCAAAGAGGAAAATGATTTAGAAAAACATTAATAATTCTATCCCCATCCATCTTGTTTCTTCTCACTCTTTCTCAGTAACTATTTTAAAATAATTTCTTTCTTTTCTTAATAGTTTTGCTCTATTAAAGCAAAGTACTATACATACTGTCACAAATGTTGACTTACCTCCCCCCACAGAATAAAATATCCTAGACATTTTCCATATCATTATATGAAGAACTTCTTCATTTCTTATATTTTTAATTTTATTTAAAAGATTATTTATTTTTTTAAAAAACTGAATCACTGTGAAATATGCAGTTAGAGTTACAAAGTTGTTCATGACTGGGTTTCGGTCATACAATGTTTCAATACCTGTCTCTTCACAAGCTTATTTTTCCCACCATCAATATCCCCAGTTTCCCACCATCTCCCCCATCCCATCCCCCAGGCTGCCTTTATGGCAGGCACTTTCTCTCTCTTTCCCTTTCCCCCTCTCTCTTTCTCCTCTATCCTCATTGCTCTATCTTGACACCATTTGAGGCAAGCATCCAACTGTGATCAATCTTCCATGACCTTTTTTCCACTGTCCTTGGTTATTAGTCTCATACTACATTTTATTATATCCTACAAATGAATGCATGTCCCTCTCCTTCTAACTCATTTTACTCAATATGATGCTCTCCATGTCTATCCATTTATATGGAATTTCATGACTATTTTTTCCTGATGGCTGTGTAGTATTCCATTGTGTAGATGCACATAGTTTCTCTATCCAATAGTCTGGTCTATCCTCGGGCATTCTGGTGATTTCCAGATTCCGGCTATTGTGAATAGTGCTGCAATGAAAATAAAAATGCAGAAAGTATTTCTGCTGTGTGTTTTTGGGCCCCCTGGGTTATATTTCCAGAAGTAGTATTGTTGGGTTATATGAAAGCTCAATTTCTAGTTTTTTGAGGAATGTCCATATTGTTTTCAAAAATGGCTGGACCAGTTGGTATTTCCTCTGACAATGAATGAGAGTCTCTTTCTCCCCACATCAGCACCAGATTCCTCACTTTTTAATAGATACTCATTGAGAAGATCGCCCTAAAAATTTTAACTAATTCCCATTTCCCAATTGTTGATATCAGACTTTGTTTCTATTATTAATTATAAAAATGAGCTTCCTGAGTCAAGGGGCAATTACATTGCAAATATAATTTGGGAAACATAGTCATATTTTCTTCAATAGACATTGAGCTATCTGTGTAGTACTGACAGTGTGTAAGTGGGCCTTTCGGGGTAACTTAGTATGAGTATTGCCTGCAAGCATGTTTATTTATTCCCATCCCCTGCATACAAATTTACTATTTACAGTTCCTGTGCAGTCAGTCTAAGCCTAGCTTAGCTGAGTCTTCTGTTCAGGATCTCGTGGGCTACAGTCAAAAAATGTTAATTGGACTGCTGTCTCATTTGAGCATGACCTCTTTTTTTAAGTTTGTGTTCCTTTGGAAGTAATCAGGTACTTATGGTTGTAGAAGTTAGTAGAATCTGGATGTCACCAACAGTTCCCAGCTCTATGATTTTCTGCAGAGATGGTTCACATGACATCAACTTGCTTCTTCACGGTCAATAGTGGAGTATCTTGCTATCATTCATTAAGGTTAGAATAGGCAAAGCACTAGACGAAGGACAGCCATGTGAGCAAACCGGGTTCTGAAAAGGATTCAGCACAATCGACCATATCCACACAGTGACCAAGCTCATTGAAGTTTTGTGAGAGTTCAAGATGCTGCTCTGTCTAACGTTCATCAATTTAAAGAAGGCCTTTGAGTCTGTTGAGACTGAAGTGGTCATCGAAGTCCTAGCCAAACAGGGCATTCAAACTCACAACATCAAGATCCTCTGAGAGCTGTATTGCGAATTCACCACCAGGATCTCACCATTCTACAAGGAAGTGATCATTGATGTAAAGAGAGGGGTTCGGCAGGGTGATACCATTTCACCGAAACTCTCCAGTGCCATCCTCGGGAATGTCATGCGATGACTGGAATGGAAAGGAATGGGAGTGAAGATAGACAGTCAGCAACTACACCACCTCCGCTTCCCTGATGATATCATTCTCATAGCACCAAACATTAGCCAACCGGCACAAATGCTGGCTGACTCCGACCGCGAGTGTGGAAAGGTTGGACTGCAGCTGAATCTCACCAGAACAATGTTCATGATAAACAAACTAGTCCTTGATGTTCCATTTGCTCTCAATGGAACGAACACCTCTGAATGCACCAGCTATGTGTACTGGGTTAAGAACTCAACATGAGGAACTACTTGGCGCCAGAACTGTGCAGGAGGAAGAGAGCAGTGTGGAACACCTTCAAGAGCATGGAAGAAGTGGTTAAGAGGACAAAGAACCTCTGACTCCAGGCACATCTTTTCAACTCCACCGTTCTTCCTACACTAACATATGCCTCAGAGTCCTGGGCCCTATGAAAACAGGATGAGAATGCTATTCGGGTATCCCAAAGAGGAATTGAAAGAGCTATGCTTGGAGTATCATGTTTCACTCAAGTGAGAGAATGAATGCAGAATTCTGACCTCTGTCGACTGTTAAGAATCAGGGACGCTGTCTTGTTTGCAAGGCATCAAAAATCAGATGGGCCAGACATGTAATGCTATTCAGAGATGACAGCTGGACTAGAGCTGTTACCGACTGGATTCCATGTGAAGTCCAAAGACCGCGTCGCCGCCCACCTACAAGATTGTCAGACTTCTTTGTTAAAACCCTGAATGAGTGGTTTGAGGCTCTTCCTGTGCCTGGAGTGAGCAGATACCATTGGGCTACACTAGCACACGACACGGAAAAATGGAGACGTTACTGGCGCCCGCTTGAGCAAATCAAAGATCAACGGGATCACAAGTGATACAAGTGACAAGTGATATTTTCAGATAACATAATCATGGCATGTAACCTACCTATTTGCCACAGGTGATAATTTAATCAAGAGGAAAATTCTGGTAAAGTCATTTTTTAGAAGCAATTTAAGTTATTAGGTATATATGTAGAGGGAGAGAATGGTAAGGAGCAGAAAGATAGTACAGGAGTTAAGGCATTTGTCTTGCATCCTACCAAGTCCTTTATTTTTTTCTTTTTTGGGTCACACCCAGCGATGCTCAGGGGTTACTCCTGGTTCTGCACTCAAGAATTAGTCCTGGGGGACCATATGGAATTGAACTTGGGTCGACCACGTGCAAGGCAAACATCTTCCCCATTGTACCATTGCTCCGGCCCCACTGCCAGTCCTTTTCAAGTCACTGGCACCACATGTGGCCCAACAAGCGTTGTCAGAGGTCAGTTCTTAGCTCAGAGCTAGGAGAAGTCTCTGAATACCATGGGGTGTTGATCAAACCCTCCACTCCCCCCACCCCCAAAAGTAGGAGGAGAGTAGGGGACCTAACACTCAAGAGGAAGATCATGGAGCTTTCATAGAATTTATCCCATTCTAGGGAAGAAATATACTTTTAATTTAACATTCTTTATAATATTATTCCAAAATATTTTATCCTTTCAGGTATTATTACTGTTACCATTAGAAATGAATTTTTTTCTATGATATATTCTTATCATTTCCATATTTAAAGGATAATTCTTTATTTTAATCACACATATGGCTCCCTTACTACTTAGGAAATAATTGAGTATCGGCTGAAGGACTTTGGTATAAGAACTGAGGTCACCTTGGGCTAGTAACTGCACTGTCGTCCCGTTGTTCATCGATTTGCTCAAGCAGGCACCAGTAATGTCTCCATTGTGAGACTTGTTACTGTTTTTGGCATATTGAATACGCCAGGGGTAGCTTGCTGGGCTCTCAAAGAGAGGGACGGAGGAATAGAACCCGGGTTTGCCAAGTGAAAGGCAAATGCCCTACCTGCTGTGCTATCGCTCCAGTCCAGGAAGAAAGTAAATATGATTATTTGTTTGCTGTGTTGACTGCCTGTGATTAATTCTCTGAAGACAGCAAAGAATCTTTAGCACTACAGAACACTTATTTAGATATGCTTCATCTAACTACAGAAAGTTTGGAAGTTTGGTACATGTGTGGTCTGTAGGTCTCTGGGTCCTAGCACAATAATCGGGAATCAAACATCTATTGAACTGACCAGGAATATTTGTTTTAAAATTAGAGACAAGGATGTTTTAAGTCTGTTGCAGGATGTCAGACACATTGATGTTTCAAATCATTTTATAGTTTAAATACTCCAAGCATATTATCACACCATGAGTTTTAAAGATTTGTTTGAAAATTGACTATTACTTGTAGGGCTTTGACCCAGTGAGTTCTTACATGTATTGGGCCATGATGACAGTGGACTTTGACTCCTCAGCATGAATATTCTAAAGATGGATGAGCTGAAAGGGCAGCTTTTTTGCAAAGTTTTGATGGAGGTGCCAAAGGTAAGCGGATTTACGGAGCTTCATTGGGACTGTGTGTTCTTTCTTCCAAAACTACGTGTTAAAATTTGTATCTCTTATACCCACAGGAAAAAAAGAGAACTGAATAATAGAGAAAATTATATTTATATGTATAGGCTTTTCACCGTCATTTCAGTTTTTCTCTCCAAATGTTAACAAAAGATAAGGATGTGGTGTTTCGCTTGCTAATTTTCATTTTATTTACATTCTTTGTAGTTCTGGAGATAACTGGGACAAGTTTAATGGAATATATGAAATACAGTGAAGTTGCATACATTGCAATAGTTAGGAGAGCCTGCCAAGCTACCATGAGTATTTGCCCACATGGCAGAGCCCAGCAAACTACCCGTGGTGTATTCGATATGCCAAAAACAGTAACAAGTCTCACAATGGTGACGTTACTGGTTCCTGCTCGAGCAAATTGACGAGCAACAGGATGACAGTGATGCAGTGATACAGAGGAAAAAAGGGGGTGCAAAGCATTGGGATGGGAACAGACATGGTAGACTTGCTCTGTTTGGTCCTCATTCGTTAGGGGCATAGACAGTACAACATTATCTAGCAAATACTACAATTGATATTAAAACAATACCATTGATATTTAAAATTTCTAATAGCAGCTAAAAATACTTGTTGCCTACTCTTTCAGAAAACATTTTTTCATGCTCTTTTTTTAAATGAGTTCACAACTTTTGTGGGGAGAGTTTGGGACACACCTGGACAGAACTGCTCCTGGTGTCCTCAGGTGCTCAGGGTGTTGCAAGGATCAAACCAAGTTTAGCCATGTGCAAAGCAAATGCCTTTTATTTTTCAAATTATGTAAGAGTGCTGCTATTTGTTCAACCATTGATTAAGCTGATTGAATTGGGCATGAACTCCACGTTACTTTTTTATTTTCTTGTAACTCCATGAGATAGAGTTACAAAGCTTTCTTGTTGGAGAACTCAGCCATATAATGATGGAACACCCAATCCCTCCACCAGTGCACATTTTCCACCACGGATGCCCCAAGTATTTCCCCTCCTCCCCCACACTCAGTCCTCACCCTGCCTCTGTGGCAGACAATTTCCCCAATACTCTCTCTAATTTGAGGCATTATGTTTAGCTCGAATTTTCCCACCACCATTCAAGCCTACCTGCCAACAACCGATGCTAGATAATATATTTTCCATTGCTCATTTTGAATATCGTGAGAGCTGGCACGGCCACAATTGTAAATGTAAATTTCTAGATTGTAAACAGTTGGGTTCCAGGGACATTTCTGTATGGCACTAATTCATTTTTGGATTCAATTGGGTGCCTTTGGGCCAGGGCTGTTAGTGTGCTAAGATGGCACCTAGGGGCAAATTGTGGGCATGGCAGCCAGTCTGCTTGGTGGGTGGGGACCCTAGGAAGGACTGCCCGGGTCCTCTGCCACCATGTGGCCTGGAGATTTAGTCCTGAACCCGGATACCTGGGCCTTGCTTATGGAAGTTCTTAGTCACTGGGATTCCGTCTGGAGTAGGCAAAAACAAATATCTTATTCCCTGTACTATATTTCTAGCTTATATTAAATCTGCTAGGTAATGGGGAATGGGTATGAATATCACTTAGTTCTGTTCAACTTAACTTATTAAGGACTGGTTTCATTCAGTCCTTGGTAATCCTTCCAGCATAGATGTCTCCACACACTCTTCCCTTTCTGGTTCCATCTTCTTTCTGCATCTTGTCTATTTTTTTCTTTTATTTTTAAAGTTTTTTACAGACTTACAAACTTTTGCGATTACATTTCAGTCATACAATGATCGAGCACTCATCCCTACACTAGTGCCCATTCTCCACCACCAATGTTCCCAGCATCCCTCCTGCCACCCCCCACCCCACCCCATCCCTCTGCCTGCCATTGTGGCAGGCACATTCCCTTTTACTCTCTCTCCTTTTCAGTGTTATGGTTTGCAGTACAGTTACTAAGTGGCCATATGTTCGGTCCATAGTCTATTTTCAGCATACATCTCCCATCCTGAGCTAGCCCTCCAAGCATCATTTAGTTGGTCGTCCCTTCTATATCTGAGCTGTCTTTTCCCCTGGCATGTGAGGCCGACTTCCAAGCTGTGGAGAAATCCTCCTGGCCTTTATTTCTACTATCCTTGGGTGTTGGTCTCCCATTATGTTACTTTATATAATGACTATACAAATGAGTATAGTCATTCTATCTCTGTCACTCTCTTTATGACTCATTTCACTTAGTATGATACTCTTTCAGGAAACATTTTAAACTTTTAAAATGCACTGCTTAAACACTTGCATCATAAAACAACAAAAATCAAATGACCATATCAAAAGAATAAAAACTTCTTTAGAAGTATTTGGGTAAAAGAATAGATACTTCTCCAAATAAGATTAACAGATAATGATGAAACAAATTGGAAATTTTTCATTGTCTTTTCTTATTAGGAAAACAAAATCAAAACTTCATCTCCTAAGAGATACATCCAAGAGAATGACTTTATTAAAAAGTATTTAGGAATGGACACCATTTGGAAATATTGTGGAGACAAAGGGTAGGAATATATATCCTCGTTGAAAATCAGCGTAAAGGTCTCTCTCGAGATACTAAGAAGACAGAAACACATCTCAACAGTCAGAGTAAACACAGGCTCAAAGCCAAAGGCTGGAAAACAATCCTACAGGCAAACAACTCCCATAAAAAAGCTGATGTAGCCATCCTAGTATCTGACCACATTGATTTTAGGCTGAAGAAGGTGACAAGAGACAGTGAGGGTAATTTTTTATTGATAAAGGGATCTGTACAATAGGAAAAACTTATAATACTAAACATATATGCACCTAATGAGGGACCAGCAAAGTACTTAAAACAACTACTCATAGACTTGAAGAAAGACATCGATAGCAACACAATACTAGTGTGAAACTTCAATACCACTTTATCACTTGTTAATAGATAACCAGACTCAAGCTTAGCAAGGACATACTTCATCTAAGGGAACAAACGGAAGAAAGGGACTTGCTATATATATATATATACAGGACACTTCCTCAAAAAGCTGAATACACATTCTTCTCAAGTGTGTATAGAACATTCTCCAAGATAGACCACATGCTGAGCCACAAAACATACCTCCATAAAATTAAGGTAGAGATTGAATCAATGATCTTTTCAGACCACGATGCACTGAAATTAGAAATAAATCACACACACAAACAGAAAACAAAATCAAACACCTGGAAATTAAACAGCTCACTATTGGACAATGAGTGGCTTAGAAAGGAAATCAAAGAGGAAATCAAAAGATTCCTGGAAACAAGCGAAAATGAGGACACGAGTTACCAAAACTTATGGGGCACAGCAAAATCTGTGTTAAGAGGAAAGTTTATAGCTCTACAAGCATTCCTCAGGAAAGAGGAGCGAGCCCACATAAGTAACCTAACCTCACAGCTTAAGAACTTGGAGAATGACCAATAAAAGGAACCCAATCCGAACAGGAGGAAGGAAATAATAAAACTCAGAGCAGAAATTGACGAGATGGAAACCAAAAAAATAATCTGAAAGATCAATGAAACCAAGAGCTGGTTCTTTGAGAAAATAAACAAGATCGATACACTTCTAGCAAGACTCACAAAAAAAGGGAGAGAGAAAACCCTAATAAACCGAATCAGAAATGAAAAGGGGGACATTACAACAGAAACTACAGAAACTCAAAGGATCCTCAGAGATTACTTTGAGAATCTTTATGCCACGAAAGATGAAAACCTCAAGGAAATAGATAAATTCCTAGATTCCTATAGCTGAACCAAGAAGACCTGGAATACTTGAACAGAACTATCACCATCAAGGAAATTGAAAGGGTAATAAAATTTTTTCCAAGCACAAAAATCCTGGCATAGATGGATTCTCTAGTGAATTCTTCCAAACCTTTAAAGAGGACATACTCCCAACCCTCTTTAAGCTTTTCCAGGAAACTGAAATATCAAAAACACTTTCAGTTTCTCTGAATCAAATATCACCCTCATGCCAAAGGCAGACAGAGATACCACAAAGGAAGAGAATTACAAGCCAATATCCCTGATGAACACAGATGCAAAGATCCTCAACAAAATATTAGCAAATAGAATCCAACAACTCATCAAAAAGACCATACTCCATGACGAAGTAGGATTCATCCCAGGGATAAAAAGATGGTTTAACATTTGCAAGTCAATCAACATAATTCATCATATCAATAAAAGAAATGATAAAAACCATATGATCATATCAATTGATATGCAGAGAAAGCATTTGACAAGATCCATCACATATTTATGATGAAAACTCTCAACAAAATGGGCATTGAAGGAACTTTCCTTAATATAGTCAAAGTCATCTACCAACAGCCCACAGCAAGTATCATTCTCAATGGGGAAAAACAAAAAGCCTTCCCTCTAAGATCGGGCACAAAACAAGATTGCCTGCTTTCACCACTCCTATTCAATATAGTACTGGAAGTCCTGGCCATAGCAGTTAGACAAGAAAAAGATATCAAGGGCATACAGCTAGGAAAGGAAGAGGTCAAGTTATCACTATTTGCAGACGATATGATACTATACTTAGAAAACCCTAAAGACTCTACAGAAAGGCTCCTAGAAACAATAGGTTGATATAATAAAGTGACAGACTACAAAATCAACACCCAAATGTCCACGACTTTCTTATATAAAATAATGAAAGAGAAGAAAGAGAGATTAAAAAAACAAACCCGTTCACAATAGTGCCTTAGAAAATCAAGTACTTTGGAATCAGCTTAACCAAAGAGGTGAAGGACCTATACAAGGAAAATTACAAAACACTACTTCAAGAAATAAAGGAGGACACTAGGAAATGTAGACACATCCCCTGCTTGTGGATAGGGAGAATTAACATTATCAAAATGGCAATACTGCACAAAGCACTATACAAATTTAATGTGGTCCCTATCAGGATACTCATGACATTATTCAAAGAAATAGAAAAAACCCTCCTGAAATTCATATGGAACAATAAATCCCCACAAATAGCTAAAGCAATCCTTGAGGAAAAGAAGAGGGGTGGCATCACCTTCCCCAACTTTAAACTCTACTACAAAACAGTAGTAATTAAAACAGCATGGTATCAGGCTAGAAACAGACCTGCAGACCAATAGACCAGAGTTGAATATCCTGCCACAGACCCCCAAATATATGGCCACTTAATCTTTGACAAAGGGGCAAGAAATGTGAAGTGGAACAAGGAAAGCTTCTTCAACAAGTGGTGCTGGGAAAACGGAATAGCTACCTGCAAAAAAAAAAAAAAAATGAACTCTGACCTCTGTCTAGTGCCAGGCACAAAAGTCAGATCAAAGTGAATTAGAGACCTCAATATCAGACATGAATACATAAGGTGCATAGAGGAAATGTAGGCAGAACCCTCCATGACATTCAAGCTAAAAGCATCTTTAAGGATGAAACAGTACTGATTATGCAAGTGGAAGCAAAAATAAACAAATGGGACTACATCAAACTAAGAGGCTTCTGCACTTCAAAAGAAACAGTGGCCTATGGGAAGGGGGCGTAACCGGCACGCCCTCGGCCCAGATAAATCCGGAGCCGCTGAGCGCGAATTGGACCCTCTGCGCCTAAAGACTTTGATTCCAAAGATGTAACACATTCGGGCATCCAGCGCAGCATCCGAGAGCGATGCACTGGGACACCAAACTGGGCTACAACTCTGTGCTGCCGGGGGTGGATTTTTTTTTCCTCCCCACCCTGTCTTCCTGCACGGAAAGCGGCGGGCTGGCGGCACCCATGTGGCAGGCGCCATCTTCTGTGACTCCAAACCCACAGGTATTCGGATTTTACTTTGGGGGCTCCCAGGAACTCATGGGAAGGGGGCGTAACCGGCACGCCCTCGGCCCAGATAAATCCGGAGCCGCTGAGCGCGAATCGGACCCTCTGCGCCTAAAGACTTTGAATTCAGAGACTTCTTACAGCAATGCACTGGGACTGTGAGCTGGGCTATGTAATTTCTGGCAGAATTTTCCCTGGACTTTATACAGAAATCCAAAACTTAACATTTATAATTGTCAGCAATGTGAAATGGTTCCTTTTGAACAGGTCTGACTTGGGGGGGAAACTCCAAATAATAACAGTAAGTTTTTGTTGAAATATTGAAGGTTTTTAATGTAGCAGCCACCTCTGGACTGTGAACTAAGCAAAAGCCCCACGCTGGCCGACGCGGCGTGGCGTACACCATACTATGAGACACAGGAAGGGGGATGAGGGGGAAAAAGAAAAAAAAAAGGGAAAAGGAAAAAGAAAAAAAAGAGAGAGAGAGAGTTATGTCAACTATAGTGAGTTTTGTGTTGAATTATGGAATGTAATCAAGGTAAAGAAAAAATGAAGTGAAATTCATTAGTTATACAGTAGGGGGTAGGGGGTGGGGGCGGGGGGTATACTGGGGTTTCTGGTGGTGGAATATGGGCACTGGTGAAGGGATGGGTGTTTGAATATTGTATAACTGACATATAAACCTGAGAACTTTGTAACTTTCCACATGGTGATTTAATAAAAATTAAAAAAAAAAAGAAACAGTGACCAAATACAGAAAGAGGCCACAGAATGGGAAAGAATATTTATCCAATACCCATTTGATAAGGGATTAATATCTAAGACATACAAGACACTAGTAGAATTGTATAAGAAAAATATCTCCAACGCCATCTAAAATGGAGAGAAGAAATTAACAGAAGTTTCCACAAAAAAGAAATACAAATGGTCAAAAGTCACAGAAAAAATGCTCCATATCCCTAGTCATCAGGGAGATGCAAATCAAAACAACATTGAGATATCATCTCACACCACAGAGACTGGCACACATTCAATAGAACAAAAGCAATGAGTGCTGGTGTGGATGTGGGGAAAAAGGGATGCCCCTTCACTATTGGTAGGAATGCCGAATTCCTTTCTGGAAAACAATATGGACAGTTCTTCAAAAACTAGAAATTGAGCTTCCATATGACCCCGCAATACCACTTCTGGGAATATATCCCGAGGGTGCAAAAAAGCACAGTAGAAATGAAATCTGTACCTATATGTTCATTGCAGCACTGTTCACAATAGCCAAAATATGGAAACAACCCAAGTGCCCTAGAACAGATGACTGGTTAAAGAAACTTTGTTACATCTACCAATGGAATACTATGCAGCTGTTATGAGAGATGAAGTCATGAAATTTGCTATAAATGTATAGACATGGAGAGTATCATGCTAAGTGAAATGAGTCAAAAAGAGAGGGATAGACATAGAAGGATTGCACTCATTTGTGGAGTATAGAGTAACATATCATGAGGCTGACACCCAAGGACAGTAGATACAAGGGCCAGGAGGATTGCCCTATAGCTGAAAGCCTGCTTCAAGAGTGAAGGGGGGAAAGCAGATGGAATAAAGAAAGGATCACTAAGAAAATGATGGGTGAAGGAATCAGTTGGGATGGAAGATGTGTGCCAAAAGTAGAAAATGGACCAAAAATGATGACCTCTCAGTGTCTGTGTTGCAAGCCATAATGCCCAAATTTAGAAAAAGAGATTATGGGGAACATTGTCTGCCATGGAGGCAAGGGGAGGGTGGGAAAGGGGAGCGTATACCGGGGATATTGATGGTGGGGAATGTGCACAGGTGGAGGGATGGGTGTTTGATCATTGTTTTATTGTAACCCAAGCATGAAAACTTGTAACTATCTCACAGTGATTCAATAAAATGTATTAAAAAAATGCTAAGAAGAGATTCACCATGTGACCTGGCAGTTCCAGTCCTTGGCATCTAACTAAGGAATATAAAGAAACTAACTCAAAACTATATATGTATACTGATTTTCTTTACAGGACTCTTTTTGATGCCAAGACATGAAAACAATTCATGTATTCAGTGATATATGGCTGGATAAAGAAGATGTGATATATGAACTTAATAAAATGCTACTAAACTATTAGAAAAGATGAAGTATTGCCATTTGCAGTGATATGGATGGAGTTGTAAGGCACTATGCCTACCCAATTAACTTAGAAAGAAAAAGGAGAAATAATGAATAGTTTTTGTCATATGTGTGGCATATAATTATAAAACCAAGGGAACAGAAAAAAATATAAAACTAACCCTTGGCTTCAGATTGCACAACTGAATTTGCCAGAAGGAGAGGATATAAGAGAACATGAAAGGGGAAGAATGTCCAGTAGACAATGGCAGGGAAATTTTGGCTCTTTGTTAGTAAGTATGGTGTGCAAACTTTTGAAGAGGTGTGGCAAAAAAGCAAAGAACAACAAGACACTTCTGAAACATAATCACTGATATAAACTAATGTGTTGTCCCAATTATAAAAATAATTGCAGCAAGTACATTATAAGATTGGTGCTAATGCTAATCTGTTTTTATAAAATAAAACTATTACTGACTTTAAAAAAGACAATTACAGAGAGTATTCTTATGAAGATGATATTACATAATATAATAAAAAATATTCTCCACAATTTCTGGACCATATTTACTGCACTGGTTATCACAGCTGTCTTGTGACATCCCTTCATCTATTTGCTGCATGCTGAGCTCAGAATGATTCTACAGTAACCCATACAATAAATCCAACTCTGATATTGGAGCTTCACTCTGGGGCAGATTGTCGAGTATCTAGCAGAACACATTGTTGGAAGATCACTTAGGTGATTACAATGTTACTTCTAATTAAGTGAAAGGTAGAAACAGAAAGTGCTTTGACATGGTTTTAAAGTTCGCACTAGAAATTGTGGATATGGTGCTAAGGTCTGAGGCAGCCAGTTCCTATCATGGATAGAAACTGAACTTGTATGCATGGGTAGAAACTGTTTTCCTAGTCATGGTTACACGAGGTGGGTGAAATAAGGTGTATTTAGCTAGGCTATGCTGTGCCCTGCTGTGGTAACAAATATATCTCTGAAATACAGTGCTTCACATAACCTTGGCAAATTGCACATAACCTTGGCAAATTGCACAGTCAGGTAAGGCCCAGTGTGTATCCTTTAGCTCTACCCCATCTTGTAGTTATGCAGTCTACATATAGATAGTTGAGGACTGGAGCGATAGCACAGCGGGTAGGGCATTTGCCTTGCATGCGGCCAACCTAGGTTCGATTCCTCCGTCCCTCTCGAAGAACCTGGCAAGCTACCTAGAGTATCCCATCTGCATGGCAGAGCCTGGCAAGCTACCCATGGCATATTTGATATACCAAAAACAGTAACATAAGAAGTCTCACAGTGGAGATGTTACTGGTGGCCGCTCGAGCAAATCAATGAACAGCAGGATGACAGTGCTACTCTGCTACAGTTCTGCATATAGATAGTTAATAGAAAAGAGTTAATGTAAAAGGAACACCTACTCTTCGTCGAACGATAGCCCTTGTCATAAGGAAATCAAAGAACTCTTTCTGCCATTCTTCCACTAATGAAAAGGAACCTGTGCTCTGTCATCCTGAGGGAGAGCTAGAAAATGTGGAGCCACACCTGAATATTGCTGAGAACGTTATTTGTGCCACTTCAAGAGTGCTTGCTCTGTATACTGGGGATTTCCTTCCTTTGACTTCTCTTCTTTCTTCTTATCCTTTCAGATGGCTGGTGGAAACATATCCTCATGGTTTCACATTCAGGTCTTCAAGCCCACAGCCCTGGCCAAGGAGGTGGCTCTGAGAGTGAGTGAAAAGGAAGAGTAAGAAGGAGAGAGGAAGGCGGGTAGGGGGAGGCTGGGGGTGGGGAGGGGCATGGAATTCCTTCAGCATCACTAATTTCCATCATTGTTCTTGCCACCACCCCCAGCTGCAGGTGATGGTTGCAAGGCGGAAGGAGATTAAAGTAGCAAGTCAATCCTGTTCACTCTCTAAGCCTGGCGACTTTCAGCGTGGCATTCCCATGGTGACTTTTGCAGTCTGGAATTGTTTCCTGTGTGTGGTAGTTTGGTTAGGAGCCTGTAGTTTGGATGTCTTTGTGTGGTGAGGGTGCGTTATGGAGAGGTGAAGAAACGCACAGCCACTGTTCACGGTTCACCTCTACTAGAAGATATGTATAAAGCAACTTTGGTTCTGGGGTTAGGTGTTGGATGGATACCTACCGGGAAGGGCAGCGCGGGGAGGGGCAAAACGCTGCAAGGTCTGGCCCCAGGGCTTCTGTTGGTGTGATTGTGACACAGACTTCAGGCTGCGGAAGGACAGGTCTGGCTGTGCTGCACACAGTGACATCATTCCTATTCTGCCGCTGCCTCTCAGGGGTCTGTTCAGTGTTCCTTCCTCTCACCCCACCTTCTCCTTATAATTTGTGAACACTTATAAATGCAGTTTATATTTCACACTGGTTTGTCAGCCAGTCACAAGTAGGTGTTGGGTATCCAGATAAGCCCAGTGTGTGACATCTGTACTCCAGGGACTTGTGACGTGCTCTGGAGAACTAAGAGGCATAAAGTGATAATGGTACACAAGTTAGAAATAAAATGTGAAAGACAACACAAGTGATCAAATCAGTGATTAGTTTAATGCGTCACTGAATAAGGAAGTCGGATTAAGGAATAAGGATTTCAGAATGTCGCTTTGGAAAATACGTCAATGGTTAAGAGAGATTGTGATGTATCAAGTTCTGATTCCTCCCTTTCTTTCTCCATTCTTAAATTTTCACCTAGAAGCTATTTTCTAATTTTGGTACTATTTCTGTATATTTAACACAGGATTACTCCGCACTTCTAAATTGCTGCTTCTCGATTATAAGCCGTTCTGAGTCCTTATTGCCTATTTCATTAAGTGAAATAAATGTATTTCCAACAAGGTAGAATGTATTTCCAAGTGAACAACAAGGGAATATTTCATTAATTTGCCTCTAAGTTTTTGCAATCATACACATTAAACTATGCACACTCAAATTTCCTCTAATGAAATGTGATTATTAATTTTTTATCAACCCCCTAAACAAATGGTATCATTGTCAATGATGTGTAACCAGAATTAATCTCAAACAGAAATCATCAGTGGATAGCAAAGGGAGATACATAAGTTTGTTAAACATTTGATCAAAAGGAATATTTTTGTCAAAACAGTTTACATTTTCATTTATTTCTTCTGTGCTTTTTTGTCAGATGTTTTGATTCATTTAAATAGTCTTGTATACAACTTGGGCATAATAATATAGGCCAGAAACAATCTTACAGAAGGTTATTAAAATCATCACATTTCTTTTCAGGCAAACAATAATTCATTCTAAAATTTCATCCACTTAAGGCTAGGAACTTCATTACCTTCTTTGTAATGAATTTTAGCAGTGCTTTAGGTCAAGTTTTTTTGTTTTGTTTTGTTTTTCTTTTAATCTCACGATGGAACTGAAATCCCTCCTGTCATTTTTCACTGTTTCAAATTGCAAGGGAAAGATGATTTTAATTCTTTACAAACCACGAATTTGTAGTCAAAGCACGAACTTAAAGTCATAAGTCTGTCATTAAACTTGTCGAACTAAGGTTGCTTTGTTTATGTTTCTATCAGTTTCTTCATAGTAATGCTATATCACTTAAAAATCTTATAATCAGGGCTGGGGAGAGAGCATAGAGAGCTGGAGTATATGTGTTGCATACATGCGATGGTCTTATCCACAGGGTCCCATATACCCGTCTACCCCCACCAACACTGCTAGCTGTAGTCCTGGATGTCACTCAGTTCTGCTGTGTGTACCTGGTGGCTTCTGGTCATGTACAGTCTGAGCATCATTGCACTGAAAGACCCAAGCATTGGTATCTAGCCCAGCTGACTGAATATCACCCGCTGGAGCATTATTGGGAGGATCCGCCAAAAATTTATATGTGTTTTATAAGGCTGGAGCGATAGCACAGCATGTAGGGTATTTTCCTTGCATGTGGCAGACCCGGGTTTGAGTCCTCCGTCCCTCTCAGAGAGCCCAGCAGGCTACTAAGAGTATCCCGTCTGCACAGCAGAGCCTGGCAAGCTACCGTGGCGTATTCAATATGCCAAAAACAGTAACAACAAGTCTCACGACTGAGACATTACTGGTGCCCTCTCGAGCAAATTGATGAACAACAGGACAACAGTGCTACAGTGCTATGTAATGTATATATATATTCAGGATTATACTTATTATTTTATGTATTTAGAACAGATAATATATTCAAGGATATAATGCGAATTATTTTGTAAAAAGTATTGCTGCAACATTGGTTTAAAACACTGTGTAGATTTGAGCATTAGAAATAAGCTTCTGTGTATTACATTATGTTCACCATCAAACCTTGTTTTCATTCAACATCATATAATGTTCCCCATTAACTCATTTATTTTGTATTGTTTTTATTTTCTCCCTGGTAGTCACCATACCATTTTTATCTTATAATCTAAGAATCATTTGTTTATCTTCCACATTATAAACCATGAGTGAAATCATATGGTATTTATATTTCTCACTTCAATTTATTTCACCTAAATATTGTTTTCTGGGCTTATACATATTATTGCAAACATCAAAATTTCCTTATCATTTAAAAACTTTTGGACCGCACCTGGTGGTACTCAGAGTTTACTCCTGGCTCTGTACTCAGAGATTACTCCTGGCTCGGTGAAAATTTTATCTTTTATTTTATAGTTGAGTTGTATCCCATTGTGTACATCATCCAAATCTTTATTCACTCATTTTAAGCACTTAGATTGCTTCCATATCATGACTATTATAAATAATACTGCAGATAAACATAGGGATATGTAAAAATCCTAAGGCTATGTTATCCTACAGGGGTACATAAATCTCTTTGAATGAATGTTTGACATTTTTCAGGTAAATACTCAGAAGTGAACTTACCGTGTTATCTGGTGATAATTCGCTTGATTTTTGAGATTTTTCCATCATGTTTTTCACGATGTCTCTACCAGGTTTTATTCCCATAAGCAGTGTTCAAGTTTTTCTTCTCTCCACATCCTTCTTACCAACCACTTGATGTATCTCGTCTTTTTGACTTAAGCTTGAACATTGAACAGTGACACAAGGCACCTTAAACATTCTTGCAGGGGACAGAGCAGTAGTATAGCATGTAGGGTGCTTGTCTTGCGTGCAGCCAACCCCGGTTCGATCCCTGGCATCCTGTATGGTCCCCTGAGCTTGGGCAGGGGTAATTCCTGAGGGCAGAGGGAGGAGTAACCCCTGAGCATTGCTGGGTGTGGCACCCAAACCAAACCCAAACAAAAACACTATTGCAGATGGGAATTTATATAGAAGGAAGTAGCATGAAGAAATGGCCTCTATGAAGAAGGATAAATTATTGTAGACTATTAATAGTAAATATAAATTCAATTCAATTAAAGGTGGATCCTTGGCCAGAGAAAGACATCAATAAAGACTTGATTGGGTTGAAACGGCTGAAGTTTAATTTTTCAATCCTCTATCGCGATCGTGGTAATTCAAAAGGAAAGTGTATGGGAAGTGAACTTTGAACAAAAATGAAGATCATTTTCACCCTGACAAGTAAAAAGTTCATGTGATCTAGGAAGCACAATTGTAATCTGACCATGGAAAGATGGCCTTTTTTCTGATATGGGAGGTGGAAGACTTGTTTAGGTGGACACTTTCAAGAATCACTCTAATGAGCTGGATTTACGATGAGTCAAAGACAGGACATGTTTTAAGTAAATAGCAGGGAGCGTGTGGTAATGTCCTGATCACTGGTGTCTAATCAATCAGAGGCTGGTCTTTGTGTGTAATGCTCTAGGGGAGTTGTTAGGAGGAAAACAGGATGGACACTAACTCATTGGACTACATTAGCTTACGACAGGGGACAGAAATCTTATTTCTGTGCATATAGAATTCTGTTTGTTAGATAAATAGGGACAAAATGACCTGTATCTGTCCTTGGGGTCTGATGTCTAGAAGATATCAAATATCTGAGTGGAACTTAGTTTAATTGTAAATATATTGAAGAAGCTAATTAGATGACTTTTTAAATCAAAGGTTTTTATGAGTACAATGCATAAAACATATAAGCAATAGCCTTCTTAAAGTACATAATGTATTTATAAAGACATGTATGAGGATCTGTGTTATAAAACTGTAGGTGGTAGTTTTTTGTTTCCAAGCAAACAGACTATCACAAAATCCTGATTTTCCTAAATTTTTAGCTTCAATATTTGATGATGCTTCATTTTACATATATATTATTTGTTTGCTTTTTGTAAAAGTCAAAGATGCTACTAATTGGCTTGCATCCATGAGTACACAGATTGAAGATAAAAATATGTTACTTTCTCCAAGTTGTCTAATCTTAGTTTCATTGTACTTTGCTTTGGAGATATTGTGCTTTTTGCCTTTAGTGTTGAAACACTTTTGTGTGTATTTGAGTGTGAGTACATGGTTTTACTCAATTCATAAGGTAACTATTGCTATAAAATAGAATGCGTGTTCTGTCATTAACTCTGCAGTTTTTAATCAAAATGGGGCTATAGATTGAATTGACTCTTGGTGACTAGATACCAGCCATGTTCTCACTGATCAGTAGAAATAAGAGTTTTCATGAGAAGATGATTTAGGGGAATCAATACACGGCGCACGAATGTGAAGATTAAATGAAAGTACAATGTGTGAGAGTCAGAACTTGCCAATATAGAAATTCTCCACCAGATTCTCTGTGATCCAGGATGACATTTTATATTTTAGAAATCCTTGCAACTCGGGAGACAGTAGGATTTTCCTCAATAGTCTCACTTTTATGTACAATAAAGTGTGATCACAATGAGAAAAATGAGGAATTGGGTTTGTACTGTGAACGTATGAACCATCCGGACCCATGGGGAGGTACCAGACACCAGGTTGGGGTGTGATACCAGGTTGCGGGCCTGGCAGACAAGTTCCTAGCACTAGGGGCACAGTGCCTCCACGCCCCCCCCCAGTGTAGAGCATGGCAGCTACCCCTAAGACCCTTAACCTGAGGAGGGGTCACAAAATAAGAGGGCTGTCACCATCCACCCTCATGGACAGGATCTGCCCAGGCCAGCTCCTGAACAGATCCTGTTATCTAAGTGCTCACAGCAAACATCTATGGCAACTATGCAATGATTAGTTTCTTCTCCACAAAGAAAACAAATGAGGGGGTGCCTGGGTGGGCAGGGTAACAGAGGGAAGAAGTTGCTTCAAGGGTCTGAACCTCCATCACATCACAGACCTCAGAGCCCCCAAATCTGCTTTTGGAGATAGGAGTGTTTGGGCCCTGCTAATGCCACCTCATTAAGGCTGGGGGGGCGGGAGCTCAGGGCACCAAAGCTCAATATTCTTATTAACGTCATTATTTGGGGTGGAGTGATAGTGCAGCAGGTAGGGCGTTTGTCTTGCATGCAGCCGACCTGGGTTCGTTTCCTCTGTCCCTCTCGGAGAACCCAGCAAGCTACCAAGAGTATCCCACCTGCATGGCAGAGGCTGGCAAGCTACCAGTGGTGTATTCGATGTGCCAAAAACAGTAACAACAAGTCTCACAATGGAGACGTTACTGGTGCCCGCTCAAGCAAATCGACGAACAACAGGATGACAGTGCCTCAGTAATATAGTGATCTGGTATTTAATTGCACCTGACCTTTCCCTCCAACACTTAAATACATCAGGGATGTGATGAGTTGCAAATAATAACTTAGCACCTTTCTCTTGTCAGAAACATCTGCGAGAAAGATTTCTTTTGTGAGACGAAACTATTTTCTGAGTCTATTATGTCTTTTCACCAGGAATCATGGTGGGAGGGGGGGTGCCAAGGAGACCGATTGGATGCACCCCCAAACAATGGATCTGCAGGTGCCAATTTTTCTTTAGCTTCATGCAGGATGGAGGTGGCAGGCAATTTCTGGTGTATTTTCGTTGTGTGCCCACTGATTTTCCTTTCCAATGTGCATAAGAATGTATTTCCCTGTGAGTAACTAGAACTCCAATTTGTACACCTAGTTAGTTATCTCCCACAATTCGTCTAACTGTAGGTGGTCCCGGCAGTTCAGAAGCGTCAGTACAAACAGACCATTTTCTCTACTAGCTCTCCAGTCTCCCTTAAAGGCTGTGGGACTCACTGTTTTGCTGCTGAACACCGCTGCTCTTCGGCAGAAGCCAGGTGTCAAGTAGATACTCAAGAATAAGAGAGGAGGTGGTGGATATTTCCTTTGTCGCATATTTCTCTTCATCTGACAGGAAAGAGAGATACCTCCAAAAGCCATGCTATTCATTCCGTAGTTAGAAAGTCTGACCCGGCCACTGCTTACCGAAAACTCTGAGAAGCCAAAAAATGGTGTGTAGGAACCAAAGAAACAAGACCATCAGATTTGGCTTCATTGGGCAGCATTTCTTTTGTGACTCTTTCAGATCTGCAACACCTGCTGTGCTGTTTGTCAGAGCAGCTTGGACTGCTCCTGTGGGGACACATGAGCCCCATGTGTACTGCCACAGCTACCACATGTTAAAGGGCCTAGCACAGAGGCTATACCATTCTGTTGGGTTGTCCCTGACACCACTTACCAACATCCTCTCCACGCGTGGTGACTTTCATCTTGGCCCTGATGCAGCTGCACTAGAATGAGGGCGACTTGGTCCTCACTTCAAGGCACAAGGAAGAGTGTATTAGTGGTCTTGAGTTATTGAGTGGCCAATACCTCTATTTTTTTTTTAACTTTTTTATTAAATCACCATGTGGAAAGTTACAAAGTTCTCAGGTTTATGTCTCAGTTATATAATATACAAACACCCATCCCTTCACTAGTGCCCATATTCCACCACCAAAAACCCCAGTATACCCCCCACCCCCACCCCCTACCCCCTACTGTATAACTAATGAATTTCACTTCATTTGCTCTTTACCTTGATTACATTCCATATTTCAACACAAAACTCACTATAGTTGTTGGAGTTTCCACCCAAGAGAGACAGACCTACTACCAAGGAAGCATTTGATAATTAGTTTTCCATTGCTGAGAATGGAGAGATATGTAGCCCCACTGCTACAAGTACATAACTCTTTTTTTCCCTATTATCTTTTCCCTTTTTTTTTTTCCCCTCATCCCCCTTCCCACACCTCATAGTATGGTGTACGCCACGCCGCGTCAGCCAGCATGGGGCTTTTGCTTAGTTCACAGTCCAGAGAGGTGGCTGCTACATTAATAACCTTCAATATTTCAACAAAAACTTACTGTTATTATTTGGAGTTTCCCCCCCTCCCAAGTCAGACCTTTTCAAAAGGAACCATTTAACATTGCTGACAATTATAAATGATAAGTTTTGGATTTCTGTATAAAGTCCAGGGAAAATTCTGCTAGAAATTGCATAGTCCAGCTCACAGTCCCAGTGCATTGCTGTAAGAAGTCTCTGGAATCAAAGTCTTTAGGTGCAGAGGGTCCGCTTCACGCTCAGCAGCTCTGGATTTATCTGGGCAGAAGGCGTGCTGGCTACGCCCCCTTCCCGTGAGTCCCTGGGAGCCCCAAGTGTAAAAATCGAATACCTCTGGGTTAGGATTCTTGGAAGATGGCGCCTGCCATGTGGGTGCCGCCAAGCCGCCGTTTTCCGTGCAGGAAGACAGGGTGGGGAAGAAAAAAATCCACCCCCAGGCAGCACAGAGTTATAGCCCAGTTTGCAGTCCCAGTGCATTGCTATTAGATGCTGCGCCGGATGCCCAGATGTGTTAGGTCTCTGGAATCAAAGTCTTTAGGCGCAGAGGGTCCCCCAGTACCTCTATTGCAAACCACAATACCCAAAAGGAGAGAGAGAACAGAAGGGACTGCCCCCACCACAGCAACCGGATGGGGAGGCGGCGGGGTTTGGGGGGGTGGGAGGGATACTGAGATCATTGGTGGTGGAAAATGGGCACTGGCGGAGGGATGGGTAACCAATCGTTGTATGATGAAAATGCAAACATAAAAGTTTGTAAGTATGTAACAGTACCTCACAGTGATTCACTAATAAAAAATTAATTAATTAATTAATTAATAAAAAGAGTATATTAGTTAAGGTTTTCCATCTGGGGAAATAGAGTCAATAGAAGGTACATTTGAGGGAGAAAGAAAGAAGGAGAATGGGAAAGAGAGAGAGCGGGAGGAGAGAGAGATGCAGGGCAGTGGAGGAGGTGTTCAAAGGAGTCCTGGTATCTGCTCTTAGAGCTCAGGCCCACAGTTTTCCTAAAGCAGATTACTGTCTTCCTTGAGGATGGTGGATTTTTTTCTTTCTTCGGCTCTTTGCGGATTAGATTAGGCCCACCTGCACTATAGAGGTTTATCTGCTTTCCACACCTTTTGCTGATTCAAAAGTTCATCTTATGTAGAAAATACCTTCACAGAACTTTTGGCTTCCCGACAATATCTAGATGAATATTTGACTTCCTGTCTGGGTACTGCTTCCAGACAAGTTGACACATACTTTTCTTGAGTTAAAATTGTACTGGTTTGCCGTTTTGTTTAACAAGACTATGTACGTTTGGGGTGTGTGTGGGAGGGGGATGGGAGTCAGGTGCTGGAACAATAGTGTAGCTGGTAGGGAGTTTTCCTTGCCCGAGGCTGACCCAGGTTCATTTCCCAGCAGCCCGTATAGTCCCCCAAACCTTCCATGACAGATCCCTGAGCCCAGAGCCAGGAGTAAGCCTTGAGCACCGCTTGAAGAGCTCTTATTTTTTTTTTCGTGTTTGGTCTCACACCCCCAAAGAGTGTCACCCACTTCTCATCCTCTGTGGAATTGCCATTCTATCCTTTGCCAATGGGAAGTCTAGCAGGATATCTCAGCAGACTAGCAGACTTCCAATAGAAAATAAGCACTAGCTCCAACCGCCGTAGACTTAGCATGGGGAACCAGAAAGAGGAAATATTCTAAGGATTATTTTTATTGTGAATTATTCATTCATTTGCTTTGGTTACTTACATAGGGCACCCTATGAGAGAAATGACTTGCTGTCTTTTTCCTAACATACTTTGTTCAGTATAATCCCTTCAGATTTTATCCATGTTGTCACAAAGACAAGATTTCATCACTTTTATAACTGAGTAATATCCATTCATCTGTATACCCCATGTCTTCATCTGTGGATGGACATATAGATTGGTTTCATATTTTTGCTACTCTGAGCGCGGCTGCTAAGACCACGGGTGTGCATATTTCTTTTCAAATTAGAGCTTTCATATTCTTTGGGTAAATTACAAGGAGTGTTCTTTCTGGATAATGTGACATTTCCATTATTGGTTTTAAAGGTCCCCATATTGCTTTCCACAAAGATTTTTGTATTTTCAAGAGTGCAATTTTTGAGAGTTAATTTTGTCTCTATACCCTCACCAACATAGGTCGCTCCCAATCATCTGTTTATCAATAGTATCTCATGTGGCTTTGCTTTACATTTCCCTAGTAGTTAGTGAAGTTGAATATTTTTCCAGGTGCCTTTAACTTTCTGTATGATTTCTTTGGAGAAGAATTGATTTCAGGTCTTCTGCTTAGTCTTTTTAGTTTATTTGCTTTGGACCACATCTAGTGGCATTCAGGGCTTACTCCCAGCTCTGTGCTCAGGAATCCCTTATTGCAGGGCTCAGGGGCCTAAAATGGGGGCTGGGAAGGTCAGTCATGTGCATGAAAGCACCCAACCTGCTGTACTATCTCTCTGGTCCCTTGTGTTTAGTTTTAAATTGGGCTGTTTGTTTTATTGTTGTTGAGCTGTCAAAGTTATTTATATAGTTTTGGATATAAACTCCTTTTCAGAGTCTGGTGTGCACATGTTTTCTCCTGGTTAGTAAGTTGGTTGCATTTTTACTTTTGTGCTGCTTTCTTTCACTGTATAAAGGGCTTTGAGCTTGATGCAATCACAATATTTTTTGGTTTTGTTTTCTCTGTTGTTGGAGTTGAATTCTTTACCATTGGAGCATATTGCCTGCTTATGATTTTACTCGCTGCGTTTTACGATTTTAGGTTGTCTATCAAACTCTTTAGTTGACTTGAGTTAATTTTTGTGTATCCTATCTTTTCATGTTCTAGTATCACATTTTATGTTTGCATGTGAGTGCCCAAAATTCCCAACACTGTTGAAAAGATCTCATTTCTCAATCAAAAGGTCTCGATAGTTTGTAATAAAATTAGAACCTGCAGAGTCAGCCTGGAGCTGAGGAGGGATGCCAGGATCCCAGCCCGACACCCCAGTTAACAGAAATGGAGGGAACTGAATGGAATACTCCCTCACCCCACACAGCATGAATTCTTCCATTCCTCTATGCTCACACCGAAGACAGCAGTGTCTCTGTGGAAGTCCATAATTCTAGAGCACCCTTCACTGCCTCTAGGGGCTGAATCAGCTATAAGAGGCTCCTGCAAACGTGAACTATGAAACTTCACCCTAGACATCAGCAGACTCAATGGGCAACTGCATCAAAGCCTGCCGAGCCCAAGGAGAATAAAATACAACATTTTTGTGCATGTGTGTGTGTGTGAATGTGTGCGCCTGTATGTGTGTGTATGTGTAATGCATAACAATATCCACCATCAGCAGGACCTTAAGAAGTGCATGAGAAGCTTTGCAGTGTGACCCCCTCAGTTCTGATGCAAACCCAGTAGATTATCTGTCACCTGGTAAAAACTGCAAAGTGATCGACTGGTGACTCAAGCTTACTGCAAAATTAGAAACAAATTCCAGTTGTTTTAAGGTTGGTCTCCACTCCTTTGTGTCAGGAAAAGATTCAGGAGTGCTTTTCAGGGACCAACCGTGGGTCACAGTTAGGGATGATGGGGATGGGGTTCTTACTTTAGGTTTCTTTATGTTGTCTACAACAAGACACAAAAATATCTTAAGAAGGGCAAAAAGATCTCAGCAGAGAAGAGCTGTAGGTATTGCTGCAATCCTGGGGCTACCAGCAGTCTGAAAAGAGCTGGAATAAACACAGACTCACCCAGTGTCTCCTGCTGCATGGGCTGCCATAACAAAGACCAAACACACACTATGCTTCACACAGTGAAACTCCGTTTTCCCATTTGTACTTGTCGAGGTTGGAAACATAACATCAGGGCGTCAGCTTTGTTGGAGTTTGATGAAGACTCTCTTCCCGCATGGTGGATGGCTTCCTTCTTGCTCTTCCTTAGATGCCCATTTCTTGGTGTCCTAGTGCAAAGCGAGAGTGGACAAGCTCTTGTGCCTCTTTTGATCAGATCCCAAATGCACCTATACCTGGTACGCTCCCAAGGTCCCCCAGCTCCAAATGTCATCATGTTAGGTATTAGAGATTTGCCACATTAATTAATTTTCTGTAAAATATTTATTTTTTAAATGTACTAAATGAGATACACAGATATAAAGTTGTTCATGATTGTGTTTCAGTCATATAATGTTGCAACAACTCATGTACCTTTCCTGCCACCAATGTCCCCAGTTTCTCTCCTGGCCCTACCCCATGACACACTTCTCTCTCTCTCTCTCTCTCTTTGTCTCTCTCTCTCTGTCTCTCTCTCTGTCTATCTCTCCTCTTAGGCATTATGGTTTGTAATACAGATACTTAAAAGTTATTATATATACATATATATATCCCTTTACCTACTTTCAACACTCAGTTCTTTTCCAGAGTGATCATTTCCAATTATTATTGTCATATTGGTCCCTTATCGGTCCTGACTGCCCTCCACCCCACATACAGTTGTGGCAATATTTCAACCACTGGCCAGTCCTGGCCCCTATTTTCCCTGTGATATTGGATATTAGTCTCATACTATTGGACATTAGTCTCATACTATTTTTTTTTATATCCCACAAATGAATGTAGTCTGTCTAGATCTGTCCCTCTCCTTCTGACTCATTCCACTCAACATGATACTCTCCATGTCCATCCACTTACAGGAAAATTTCATGACTTCCTTTTCCTTAATGGCGGTGTAATATTCTGTTGTGTAGATGCACCACAGATTCTTTATCCAGTCATCTGTTCTTGGGGACTCAGGTTGTTTCCAGATTCGGACTATTGTGAACAGTGCTGTGAAGAACATAGAGGTGCATATGGTGTTCCTACTGTGACACATTAATTTTAAGGGGACACAATTCGGTCCAATTCTTCAATTTGTGGAAATAGTGGGATTCTGGTGACAAGATCTCAAGAATCCAGGAGGCCATCCCCGGGAGAGGCTCTCACCAACTTAAAATGGCTGACCATGCCTTTTTGCCTTTTGACTCCCATTTGAAGTCCTTACCTTTGAGGTTAGAAACCAAAAAAGATGGAAAAAAGAATTAGAAAAGCTACAGTAGAAAGAAATAGAACTTCTCCTACCCCAGAGTCATATTCCTGCTAGATTCTGATCCCAGCTGGGGTCGACTTTACTGGAATAGCAGATGAATAGTCTCACCCTTTCGGGACAACTCTTGCAATGAGTAGATTGCAGCATAATTTCATGTAGCCAGAAAACTATCGGGCTGCTTGATTTTTCGTTCCGGGGCAGGGAAAGACGGTCTCATAATGAACCATAAGCGACTGTGAGAAAAACCATTGAATGAGACATGCTAATTTGGCTTAACTATCAGCTCTATTTTTCTCCCAATCCACATCACATGGGGAACGCCAGTTTCTCAGAATGATGTTTTGATAGATCAAATGAACAAAATTCCAGGACATCATCTCTAGATGAGTTTTCCCAGGCGTTTTTCTTCTCCCAGGGAAAATCTTAGGAATGAATCCTTCCACATAGTTGTAATGCTTACAGCCGCCACTTGATGGCAGTCGTTGACGAAAGCTGTGCTCTGCTCTCCTCGGGAAACCTATTTCTCTGTAAGAAGCAATTTCTCTCTCTCTCTCTCTCTTTTTTTTTCCCCCTTAGTCTTTCCAAATTGTGCCCACACCTGTCTTGGGTGGGAAACGCTGTTGTTCATGATTAATGTTTGTTTTGTGCTAGAGCCCTCATTGGTTCTTTGAGCCCAACTATTTTTATGCTGTTTTTTTTTCTGTATCATGTAGTCTAGTTCCGTGTATGTTAATGCAGTTTGGAGGGAATTTAGCAGCCTGAGATCTCAGTTGGTTTGGATGTTTTTCTTTTGTCCCCTTGTTTAATTCAAGCACTGATTGACACATTGAGAATGAAAATTTGCCGTTGCGTTTCCCTGGAAAAGTTTTCTTAAATAATGCACACTTCCCAAACAATTCTACATACATCAGAGATAGAAGTCTATTATTCTGTTACCCTTGGGTATTCATTATTCATGTTTTCACGTGTCATTAGTAGGGTGAATTTTCTCTGTATTTGTAGCAGATGGTGAATATATATATATATATATATGAATTTTCTTCATTAAAATCTACCCCATATTAATCTTTTATAATTGGCTCATTTCTTAAATAACAAAATTTCTTTTCTTAGCCCAGTAAGGCTTTAACACCTAAAAGGAAAAGTGTTTCCTGCAAACTAATCATCTTTCTGTGACTCATCAGAGATGAAAATCAGCTATTATCTGGATGGAGGGGGCCCCAGGGTTAGGGGACGGGGGGGGGATGGGGCCTGTCCTGACTGGGGTGTGTAGGTGCAGCAGCAATTAGGTTTGCTGTGCATTTTAGATGAATTCAGGCAATGAATGAGGTTTATGTGGAAGACTGCATTGGAAATGTGATGAGAAGAATCAACATACCCCTGAGCTCAAAGGCTAAATAGTCAAGACGAAAGACCAAGGCTGTAGCTCAGTGGCAGAGAACCTTCCCCGCATGCTTGAGGCCTCAAGTTCAATCCCTGTGTTGTGCCTGTCATCCCCAGCAGTGCTGTCACAATAAATGTGGGGTCCCTCCGTCCACCCGAAACAGTCCAACCAGATGTGCAACTTCTGATGCCACAGTGTCTAACCACATCACAACGAAGGGAAGGGAAACATCAAATAAAAATAAATAGAAGCCAGTCGTTAAAAGATGTGGGTAGACAAGGACAGGAGAGAGAGACATGGGCTAGGAGGATCGGTCAGGGTGGGAAGCCTGCCTCAGGTGCTGGGGGAGAAGGCAGCTGGGATAGAGAAGGGAACATTATGACAAAGATAGTTGGAAATGATCACTCTGGATAAGAACTGCGTGCTGAAAGGAAACAAACACGATAACCTCTCAGTGTCTGTATTGCAATATTGCAAACCCCAAAAGGAGAGAGAGAGAGAGAGAGAGAGAGAGAGAGAGAGAGAGAGAGAGAGAGAGAGAGAGAGAGAGAGAGAAGGAGGGAGGGAGAGAGAGAGAGAGAGAGAGAGAGCCTGCCATAGAGATAGGCTGGGGATGGTGGTAGGCAGCAGGAGGGAAACTCAGGACTTTAATGATGGGAAATGTACACTGGTGGAAGGATGGGTGTTGGAATATTGTATGACTGACAATATTGTATGTATGAATAAATAGCTTTGTAATTGTGTATCTCACAGGTACAATTAAAAAAAAAAGGTGTGGTTAGAACAAGGAAGATTTCAAATGAAACCCTTCCCCAAATGCAAAACAGTTTTAGTCAACGCTGCTGCTCAGCATGGAAGGAGTATATTATAGAAAGGAAATACACAACTGGCGTCAGAACCAGGTTTGGCCGATCTTCCTTCAAAAGGCGGACTTTCTAGTGAAACCCGAATGACAGCTAACATTATCAGGGAGAGGTCAGTGAGGGGAGGGGAGCCCCCTGGGTGGAAAGTCATACGCACCTGCAGAAGCTTTTTAGGGAAGAATGCGATGGAGATGTTGCGGAGAGAGAAGGAAGCTTCGAAGGCTGGAGCACAGAGAAGGAGAGAGCTGGAAAATAGGTGATGGTGGAAAGCCTGGAGGCCTGCTGGAGGTGGAGGCCTGTGAAGTGAGCAGACTCGGGAATAGCTCTCTGACTGCAGAGGTGAGAGAGGCCTTCAGCCCTGTGCAAATGCATAAGGGCACCGAGGCTAGTTGGCATGAGACAGAGGAGAGCAGACTGCAGCGGTGAGGATCAGGAGACTGGAGTTGGGAGAAACAGGACAAACTTGGGGTGCGTGAACTGGGGAGGGATACTGAGGAAAAGGAACGTTATAAAATGGCCTCGTGCTAAAGTACAGAGGGTAGGGAACTTATTTGCACTCGGCCAACCTGGGTTTGATTCCTCCCTGAGCAGAGAACCGAGTGTAAGCCCTGAGCAGTCCTGGGGGTGGCCCCCGCCCCCCACCACAAACAAAGAGAAATGTTTCCGAACACTGTGACTGAAGCAACTGCAAATGGGTGTCTTCTCTTCACTGAGTGAGGGGACGCGGCTCGCAGCGTGGAATATGCACCCTGCGGCCTGAAAGCAGAGGCAGGGAACGCTGGAGTTTCTTCTGTGGGGAGTGATGGAAGATTTCATACAATGGCAAAGAGTTGAGAGACCCAAAGCCGCAAGAATGGCATGTTTGATCCTCTTGAAACGATGTCTTGGTCACACTGAAGACTTTGGTTATGGTTCTCTCTCAGCTCTGCTCTGTTTTCTCTGTTATCTCACTTTTCTTTCTTTCTTTCTTTCTTTCTTTCTTTCTTTCTTTCTTTCTTTCTTCTTTCTTTCTTTCTTTCTTTTCTTTCTTTCTTCTTTCTTTCTTCTTTCTTTCTTTCTTTCTTCTTTCTTTCTTTCTTTCTTTCTTTCTTTCTTTCTTCCCTCCTTCCTTCTTCCTTCCTTCCTTCCTTCCTTCCTTCCTTCTTCCTTCCTTCCTTCTTCCTTCCTTCCTTCCTTCCTTCCTTCCTTCCCTCCCTCCCTTCCTTCCTTCCTTCCTTCCTTCCTTCCTTCCTTCCTTCCTTCCTTCCTTCCTTCCTTCCTTCCTTCCTTCCTTC